>NC_048304.1:54427631-54553660 GCF_013100865.1 Trachemys scripta elegans | reverse complement strand
TAAAAAGCAACAGAGGGTCCTGTGGCACCTTTGAGACTAACAGAAGTACTGGGAGCATAAGCTCGTGGGTAAGAACCGAAGTTCTTACCCACGAAAGCTTATGCTCCCAGTACTTCTGTTAGTCTCAAAGGTGCCACAGGACCCTCTGTTGCTTTTTACAGATTCAGACTAACACGGCTACCCCTCTGATACTTGCCACTTTATTATAGATCACAAACCCATTTCACAACTATCAGATGGTACCAACTTAGGGTATGTCTACACTGCAGTAAAACACCTGCGACTGGCCTGTGTCAGCTGGCTCAGGCTTGCAGGGCTCAGGCTGCTGGGCTATAAAACTGCAGTGTATATGTTTGGGCTTGGGCTGAGCGTGGGCTCTGGGACGCCCAGAGATTGGGCTCCAGCCTAAACCCAGATGTCTACACTGCAGTTTTATAGCCAAGCAGCCAGAGCCCTAGTCAGCTTACATGGGCCAGCCGTGGGTGTTTTACTTTAGTGCAGACATACCCTTAAATCGCTGCTTAGCTTTGGGAGGATTTAAATGGGTGACTGAGAGGTGCTCTCTATTCAATATCCTGACTCACCAGTCCCCAAAACACTGACACAATCACCATCCTACTGCAAAGGGCAAGACAGCATGGCAGAACCTGATTTCAGGGCTCACAAAACCCACAACTGCAGAGCCCCTCGTTTTGAGAAACCTACGACTGAGAAGGGCAATCTCAACTTGTGTTTTTAAAAATGATTCAAATGATTTGCCTTGAAAAGATCACTTTAAAAGTGTAAGCCTTTGTAAACCAGTGGCCAGGGCTGAAAGTCTGTCACTAATTTTTCTAATGGTCATGTCTCATCCCTCAAGTTTACAGTAAAGTGAAATTTCCTTGTTTTTGTTGTTTGTTTGTTTATTTAACATGTGAATGAGCCAGGCTGCCATGAGATTCTAACATCTCTCTGTCAACAAGACAGGTTTACTCTCTCATGGCTGGGAAATCATATCTTCACAGACAATATTGAATATTGCCTCAGGGTCATCCTTTGACAACAGGGCTCCAGACATAGTCACCACACAGAGAACTTGCATGTACAACAGCTCTTTTTAAAGAGTCTTCATTTTGTCAAAGGACAGAGCATAAGCACTACTGACAATTAAATACATCACACTAAGCAAAACATTGGCCTACATCATTCCCACACTTGATCACCACTGGGATACAGCAATAAGGTGACTATTAAGAATTAAGGCTGAAATGCCAGTTCACAAAAAGTTTGGGAAAACATGTAAAATCACGCATGGCTACCAAAAACCTGGAGTGTAAGCACTATTGTCAGTTAAAAAAAATTAACAGCACTTGCTGTTGCACAAAGCACAACAACACTAACCCATGAGATGCTCAAATATCCCCCCAGTACAGAAAACTTCCAGAGCAGAGCATGATTGGCAATATGGGATCTCCCAATGCTTTAGAATGCTCCTCAGTTGCAAGTCAACCACAGAGGGGGAAAACTGAGGCAGGGAGATTAAGTGACTTGCCAACATCACACAGGAAGTCTGTGGCAGAGTCAGGTATTGAACCGAGTCCCAGTCCAGTACCTTAACCAAAAGACCATCCTTCCGCCTCCAGTTTTCCAAGGAATTCTATATACTGACCTCAGACAAGTAGACCTGGCCTTATCCCTGGCCATTCAGCTCACTTTTTTCATGGCTATTTGATCCCCTGCCTCCTCATCCTTGAACAGCAGAATTTTCTTGATTTACACCTATCCCTGGCACAGATCCAACCCTTTCACTATTAGCTGAAACACCAAGATTCTGAAGTACAGAGACCTGAGCAAAAACTAGTAGACTCCTCCAAAGAGTCCTTGTTTAAGTGACTTGCCAAACCTCACATAGAGAGTCAAAGATAAAGCCATTTTCCTGGCCATTGTCTTAACCACAGGATCATTCTTTGTGTTCTTGTAGTTGCCGTCCTCATTTGACACACAGAAATGTATTTAAGTGCAATTATTTGCTAGGCAAATGCATCTGTCTCTCTCACAATGCTTAGCATAGGTGAGTATGCAGCAGGCGCTCCACTGTACAGACAGCATAGCCAAGCACGTGGATTTAGTCTACTCTTACTGTGTCAGCATGGTTAAGAGCTTGTCTTCATTGCAAAGTTATCTAGAGTGTTGCCCCTCACTCAAGTCCCATCCACACAAAAAGCCCTTACATCGAGCATGGTGGTCCTTTTAATTATATTTGTCTGACCCTTGGAGGGGTACAGGATACAGCTCAAGTTAGCACAACTAGTCAGCTGTTAAAACGACCACCTTGCAGTGTGGATGCAGGCCAACTCCACTCAAATTAGGCTAACTTGAGAGGAGCAACTCAGTGTGGATAACTTGAGTTAACTCTGCAGTGAAAACTGTCACAATTCAGGGCAAATGCATCTATATTTCCCCTCAGTGGTAAAGCAAGGGTACTCCCCAGCTGTTGCCTTTCTGGTTGGAGACCTTTGTCGCCCTCCCTTCTGACAGGAGTATTTCCAGGCTGCACAGCTCCATGAACAGCTACTCTCAGCACAGACAGGTTGCCCAAGGATACCTGTCTGCTGTCGTTTCAAGTGTAATTGCTATAGGTAAGAGGTGTCATGCAGCACTTTCTGTGCAAGTCTACTGTATTCTTAAAGTAAAAAGCATTACAGAAAAAATTTATTAAAAGCAATAAAGGAACCTTAGGAATCATGCATGCCAATAAGCTTACCAGAGTTCTCTGAACATAAATTCTAGCAGGCACAGTCCTTCAACTTGCTACAGAAAAGGGATTCCTTGTGGTTACCAGTTCATCACCACTTCAGCTCAGAACAAGCATACAGTCTTATGAGACTTTAGTAAGCCCAGTCCTTCCAACCCTTCCCAAAGGATTGGGGCCCTCCGTGTACCAGGTGTCCTGTCCGTTTGCAGGATCAGGAAGAAGGCCATGAGCCAGTTTAAAATGAGACTATTTATCCAAAAACCCTCTCTTTGGCTGTTGGTCCCTGGAAAATCCAGTTTGAACTAGTATATGCACACCTCACCAGGGGCATGGCTTAAGAGGACTAATAACAGAGGAAGAACACTAGCATGCCCCCCTTTACTAGACAAAGTACCTACAGTGCCCTAACACCACATACACAATTGCACTTTTAATACAATGTACCCAAAGTTCAATAAAGTTTAACTTAATTCCACAAGGTACGCTCAGGATATTGTCAATCTGTCATAAAAACATTCCCCAAGTAGATAAGAGGGACTTACGTACTATTCCTGGCTCTGCCAGAAGCATCTATTTGGCCCTTTACCTAACAATTTTAATGCTTATTTGACTTTTTGGGTATATCTAGAGGATGCAAAACCCTAGTTTTAAAAAGAAATTTAGCTGCAAAATGAACTCAATTGGCAGAAGAACTCTGTTTGCCAGAAGCTGGGAATGGGCGAGAGGGGATGGATCACTTGATGATTACCTGTTCTGTACATTTCCTCTAAAGCACCTGGCAATGGCCACTGTTGTAAGACAGGATACTGGGCTAGATGGACCTTTGGTCTGACCCAGTATGGCCGTTCTTATGTTCTTAAGCGCAATACCATCTTATGGAACCATAATCATAGAACCATACTGTTAGAAGGGACCACAAGGGTCACCTAGTCAATGCTCCTTTGCAGTAAGGGACTGAAATGGGGCCTTCGAATTCACATCACATCCCTCTTCCACTTCAGCTAAAATACTCTGCAAAGGAGTTACTCAGCTAGACAGCAGTAGAATATTAGAAGTCAGGATTCCTGGGTTCTCTTACTGGCTCTGAGAGAGAAATGTGGCCTCGCAATTAGAGCAGTGGATGCTAACAACAGCGCTGACCATTCCATAGGGCAGAATGTGACTGACTAACTGAGACCTGGTTCCACCATATAAGAAACTTGAGTTCTAGTCCCAGCTTTACCTAAATCAGCCTTGTGCAGCCTCTTAGCTCTCTTATCTATAAGATGTTGGGAAGGAATGATAGCTGCTGCTTTCCAAGAAACCATGGGCAGTAACAAGGCCTGCTAAGTGTACAGATATGTTAAGAGCAATCAATGGCAGAGCAGATGAACTCAGGGCAGCTGTCCTGACCCCCAGCCACTGCTCCTTTCCATAGGCTATGGCGCATTTTGTGAGGAAAGGTGTCTCTCTCTCTCTCTCTCTCAAAAGCCAAACATAGCTCACACCAGTTTGAGGACCCCCTTCCACAGAGCCAAAAAAAATCCTAATTTTTCAGTGTATTGATTTTGATACTTGATCATGGTATCAAACACTAGATCTCAACCTGGGAATTCTAAAATACAAGTTTGTATAGATTCTCTCCCTACCCCCATTTTCCCTCTATTATAAGAAAGAGGAATTTTAAAATCAGGCGTATTGGCCTTCACAACATCCTCTGGCAAGGAGTTCCACAGGTTGACTGTGCATTGTGCTTATTAATGTCATTTGGTGACCCCTAGCTCCTGTGTTATGAGGAGTAAAAAATAACACTGCCTTGTTTACTTTCTCCACACCAATCATATTTTATGGACCTCTAATGTATCGCCCCTTAGTTGTCTCTTTTCCAAGCTGAAAAGTCCCAGTCTTATTAATCTCTCCTCATAATGGCAGCCGTTCCATACCCCTAATAATTTTTGTTGCCCTTTTTTTAACCTTTTCCAATTCCAATATATCTTTTTTGAGATGGGGCGACCACATCTGCACACTGTATTCAAGCTGTGAGCATACCATGGATTTATAGAGAGGCAATAGAATATTTACTGTCTTACTATCTAACCCTTTCTTAATGATTCCCAGCTTTTTGTTCGCTTTTTTGACTGCTGCTGCAGATTGAGTGGATGTTTTCAGAGAACTATCCACAATGACTCCAAGATCTCTTTCTTGAGTGATAACAGCTAATTTAGATCCCATCATTTTATATGTACAGTTGGGATTATATTTTCCAATATGCATTATTTTGCATTTATTAACATTGAATTTCATCTGCCATTTTGTTGCCCAGTCACCCAGTTTTGAGAGATCCTTTTACAGCTCTTTGCAGTCTTTCTGGGACTTAACTATCTTGAGTAATTTTGTATCATCTGCAAATTTTGCCACCTCACTGTTTACCCCTTTTTACAGATCATTTATGAATATGTTGAATAGGACTGGTCCCAATACAGACCCGTGGGGGACACCACTATTTACCTCTCTCCATTCTGAAAACTTACCATTTATTCCCACTCTTCGTTTCCTATCTTTTAACCATTTACCAATCCATGAGAGGACCTTCCCTCTTATCCCATGACAGCTTACTTTGCTTAAGAGGCTTTGGTGAGGGACCTTGTCAAAGGCTTTCTGAAAATCTAAGTACACTATATTCATTGGATCCCCATTGTCCACATGCTTGCTAACCCCCTCAAAGAATTTTAATAGATTGTTGAGGCATGATTTCCCTTTACAAAAACCATGTTGACTCATCCCCAACCAATTATGTTCATCTACGTGTCTGACAATTTTGTTCTTTACTATAGTTTCAACCAGTTTTTTACTTTGTTGTTTAGCCAAGGTGGCACTTTTTTGGTTTTCTCTATTTTATTTAGAAACAGTTCTGCTTCTCTTACTTCCCTTTCATTTTACTAACAACATTGCAATGAAAATGGGATCTGTATTTAAGGGATCATCTGTTTATGCTGCTTTTTCTCCCATCTGAAGTCATATACCTCGGATTTCATAATTCACTCCACAGCAGTTAATAGACATTTAAAAATAGAGGTGTATGATTCCATGAGAGATAAGCTGCAGATGGAAAGATCATTTTAAAATTTAAAACTAAATAGGAAGCAGCTTTGGTACCCACATCACAGCTAAGCCACAGGAATTTGTCTGAGGCCTTGGCTACACTGGCAATTCACAGCGCTGCACTTGCTGCGCTCAGGGGTGTGAAAAAACACCCCCCTGAGCGCAGCGAGTGCAGCGCTGTAAAGCACCAGTGTAATCAGCGCCTGCAGCGCTGCACGCTCGCTCGCAGTGCTGCAAGCTATTCCCCTCGGAGAGGTGGAGTACTTGCAGCGCTGCAAGAGAGCTCTCGCAGCACTGGCGGCGCGACTACACTCGCGCTTCACAGCGCTGCCGCAGCAGCATTGTGAATCCTCGAGTGTAGCCAAGGCCTTAGACTTAGATTATGAACAACACACAGCTGGGAAGTGGAATAAGCACCACAGAATTTTGTTAAGAACTTATTGGACAGATGTGGGCAAGAGCCAACATCTGCTGGAAATGTGAATACCAGATACCATGTTAGGGTCAGGGATTAAAAACTTATTCTAATTGGAAAAATAAGTTAGTATCTCTACATGAATTCTACTAAGTTACAGCCACCACAGTAAATATTTTTAAGAAGTGGTCTCACATATTGGTCTCACATATGGTCTCACATATTGCAAAAAGCTAATTTTACAAGAATAGGATAACTAATTCACCCTTACATGTACACAGACCTTGAAGCTCCATCTTCCAGACAAATAATTTATAACACATATGATCTGCAGTGTTGTTGTAGCCATGTTGGTCCTAGGATGCTCAAAAGCTTGTCTCTTTCACCAACAAAAGTTGGTCCAACAAAAGATATTACTTCACCCACGTTGTCTCTCTTATAATATAGAATCAATGTTGAGGGTTCTGTTTGATCCATCAAAAACAGCTCTGGCTTAGCCAAAATATTTGATGGCTCAATATGTTCTTCTGTTTTCTGTTGCAGTCTTCACAGCTTCCTTAGAAATCAGATGATATGTAGATAACTTAGATAAGCGTATACATTTTGAGATACTGAGGCCTGGTCTACACTACCCAGTTAGATTGATGTAAGGCAGCTTATGTCGACTTAATAATGTCTGTATCTACATTACCAGGTTTATTGCACCAACAAAAAACTCTCCTGCCATGTCGGCTTAATTACTCCACCTCCGCAAGAGGCATAGCACTTAAATCAATGTTGGTAGGTCAACAAAGCAGCAGTGTAGACAATGCACCCCACAATGCTCTGCTGTGACCGCTCTGGTGAGTGTTTTCAACTCCGCGGCTCAGTAGCCAGGTACACAGGAAACAGCCCATCCCCTGTTAAAGCACCGGGAACTTCTGATTTCCCATTTCCTGTTTGTTCAGCATCTGGAGCTCAGCAGCATGGCTGATCATGGCAACTCAACATCTCAAACGCGCTCCAGCCTGGAGTACACCAGAAGTGGTAGATCTTATTGGTCAGTGGGGAGAAGAATATGTGTAAGCACAGCTCTGATCCAGTCATAGAAACTTAGACATATATGAAAAGATTGCATGGGGCATAAGGGCTACACCAGGGACACACAGCAGTGCTGTGTGAAAATCAGAGAACTTTGGCAGGCGTACCAGAAGACAAGGGAGGCGAACAGTTGTTCTGATTCTGCACCACAGACACGTCGCTTCTACAATGAGCTGCATGCAATTCACAGTGGCAAACCCACAACGATCCCCAAGAGCAGCGTGGATACCTCTGAGGAGTTTGAGTCATTCGCCACCACAGGCAACACTGAGATGGTGGTCTTGGACGAGGATGAGGAAGAGGGGAATGGGAAACAGGTGAGCAGGGATCCATCCTCCCCGATAGCCAGGAGCTGTTTGAAACCCTGGAGCAGTCAAGCCAGTCGCAGAACAGCATCGCGGCTGAGCATGATGCTAGGGAACGCACCTCTGGTGCATATGCAATTCTAATTAATATCTGGAGGACTCATGTTCTTATACTGTATGTGTAATTTAAAAAAAAATGATGAGGTACAGTGGCTATCTGCTTCCCAATGGCCGCACTTGCTAGGCAGAAGGTGCCCCACAAAAAAGACTGTTTATACACGCAGGGATGGCCCGGGAATCCTCCAAAGAGATCTCCAGGAAAGTTTCATGACTACAGCCCTACCAAATTCATGGCCATGAAAAATGCATCACAGACGGTGAAATCTGGTCTTTTGTGTGCTTTTACCCAATATTACAGATTTCACAGGGGAGACCAGCGTTTCTCAAATTGGGAATCCTGACTCAAAAGGGAAGATCACAAGGTTATTTTAGGGGAGTCATGGTATTGCCACCTTTACTTCTGCACTGCCTTCAGTGCTGGATGGCCGAAGAGCAGCAGGTGCTGGCCAGGCGCCCAACTCTGAAGGCAGTGCCCCACCAGCAGCAGCGCAGAAGTAAGGGTGGCAATACCATACCATGCCACGTTTACCTCTGCACTGCTGCCTTCGGAACTGGGCAGCTGGAAAGTGGCAGCTGTTGACTGAGGGCTCAGCTCTGCAGGCAGCAGCACAGAAGTAAGGGTGGCAATACCACACTATGCCATCCTTACTTGTGCGCTGCTGCTGGTGGCAGCGCTGCCTTCAGAGCTGTGCTCTCGGCCAATAGCCACCACTCTCCAGCTGCCCAGCTCTGAAGGCAGCACCACCTCCGCCAGCAGCAGTGCAGAAGTAAGGGTAGCAATACCGCAACTCCCCTACAATAACCTTGCAAATTCCTCACAACTCTTTTTTGGGTTAGGATCCCTACCATTACAACACCGTGAAATTTCAGATTTAAATAGTAAATGTCATGAGTTCAGCTATTTTAAAAATCTTCTGACCATGAAATTGACTAAAATGGACCATGAATTTGGTAGGGCTCTATACATGATGGTACTCTGGAATCCATTGCAGGAGGTTTCTGGGGAAGGCTGCCTTACGTCTTCCACTGCGGCAGCACACTTTCCCACACCACTCCAGTATTAATTCTGCTGGCCTCACCGCAGTACATCGCATAGCAGCATAAGGACCCAGTCTATACCCTATATGTTTGCAGCATCTGTACCTTTGCCACCTCTTACCCTCAGGAGAGTGATATCAGCTAAGCTCACCTAGGGGAGATGGTGGCAGTTTTCATTTTGATTGCTTGGACAACAAAACAACAGTGCATGTGATCTCACCCATATTGTGCTTTTCTTCTGCTCCTTTACGGTTTCCCAGACATGCTAGTGGTTTGGATGGCAGCGGTTGGCATAGCTTAGAAGCTGCAAGCCTTGGGCCATGACTAACAGCAGTGGACGGGAGGGACGGGAAGAGTTGGGGAGGTTGGTGGAGGAGAAAGGGAAATCTGCTCGCACATTCTTGCTGCGCAGGCCCACTGCCTGAGCCTGCCTCTGCCAAGGCTTGTAGTTTGGTAAGGTCAACAGTGGTCCCCGATTGCCTCACAACATCCATGTTACAAAGAGCAGGGGGCCAATGCCATCTGTGATCCCATTGCGGGTTGCCCACCCAATGCTCCAGACGGTCCGATGCCCATGTTCCCAGGCCATGTTCACCATGCCTGGTATAGTAAGCCAGTTAAATGAACACCTTGTGTAAATGAAAATGTTCTGCATTGTACTTCAGTGGAATAAAGGGGGTGATTTTTATATATCAGCTGTGCACTAGACCCTGATTATGCACTGACAATAATTGCTTTGTGCTTTCCATGTCTTACAGATGAAAGCATAGCCTTCAGCTCATCCTCCACACCAGCAGAAGGCTGTCCTAGATTAGAAGAAGGTGAAAGAGAACAGGTGATGACATGTTTAAATGAGATTATGAATGCCTCTGAGACAGCTGACACCGAGCAGAGAGCATGGAGGAGTTCTCACTCTGAAAAACTGGATATGGACTTTGCAAGCAGGAGAGAAGCCCAGAAGCACGAGTATGGCACGCAGCGGCAGATGGTGGAGATTCTGAAGGAACAGACAGACATGTTGAGGCATTTGGTAGAACTTCAGGAGAAACACCTTGAGGGTAGACTCCCTTTGCAGCCCCTGCAGAACGGTATTCCTGCATCGCCATATTCCCCTTCCCCCTCTCCCAAACGTTCCAGGAGGTGGGTGGGGAGGGGAACAGCTATATCTCTTCCACTCCACAACGGAGGAGGGTACTAGCAATACACGGCCACTGTATCTAAAAGACTAGATCACTGTGTTTTTCTCCTCCAAATTTTATTCTAATGACTGTCCAAGGTTACATTCTTTTTTTGATCTTTCACTTCTAATACGTTTGTGCAATAAAAGTCCAGGTCCTGAAAATGAAATAATTGTTATTACTTCACACCATGGGGGAAGGAGAGGTACTGGTGTGATGAAGTGGGGGATTTTCTTGTTTTTTCTGTGTTTTTCCAATGGTTTGCAGGCAGAGGAGGTGAGACTCAGTTTCCCTGAGTGTTACTGGTTTAACGAGGTGAGGGGAGAAGGAGTTTGTTGTTACAGAGGACCAGCGAGAGAACTTGGGACCCCGGCCAATGGCCTGGAGAATGGATACCCCAGCGACTGGTGACCTGGAGGTCCAGCTCAGGAGTCGCAGCCAGTTCTGGCCAGTAGGAGGACAATGGACTGTGAAGAGAGGACCCCGGTGACCTAACCAGCCGGTTCCAGCCAGAGTGGCCTGAGGACAGAAGAGAGGAGAGGAGGCCCAGGCAACCCGGTTTACCTGGAGAGAAGACAATGGACAGAGGTGGGGCTTGGGGGAGGTGATATCAGATGCCCAGCTAGGAAGCAGGGGGGCTCTGGGCTGGAGAGGGTGAGCAGGCAGATCCCACCTGGATGCAGGGGAGACTTTGATGTGCTGTGCTGAGGGAGGCCAGGCCTGAGACCCTGAGAGTTTCCTGTGCTGTGTTCAATGCTCAATAAACTCTCCTGTTTTAGGCTGGCTGAGAGTCATTCCAGTCTAGAGAACAGGGTTGCATCAACCCCTTTGGGGGGCTGGAGGCCCCGGAGGTCCAGAGCGAGTGGACTCCCTGAGGGGGCCCAAGGTGAGAAACAGGTGGGCTAAGGCTCAGAGAGGTGGAGGGGCCTAACCCCGAGGGAGAGTGGACCCCCGAGAAGGGCTGTCTCACTGAAAGGGGCACCCCCATGGACTGCACGAGGCCAAGAGTGGGCACGATCTGTGAGTCCATGACAACTGGAAAACTGAGAAACCAGAGGGAATTTGCTGGAGACAGAAACCCAGCAGGCACACTAGGGTTCACAGTATGGGAAGGCACAACTAAAGAAGCAGCACACATTACTGTGGGTCATTACTAAATCGGGTTTTCAAAGCCTCCCTAAGAAGCAGTGCTCCAAATGCTCTTCTTATTGTCCTGATATTTGGCTGCTCAAAATTAGCAGACAACTTATCAGCCTCCATGCTCCATCCCTGTGAAAACTACTCACCTGTTGCCTCACAGATATTATGGAGCACACAGCAGGCAGCTATAACCATGGGGAGACTGCTTTCACTGAGGTCTAACATAGTAAGCAAACTGCACCAGCAACCCTTTAAATGGCCAAAGGCACATTCAACCACCATTCTGCACCTGCTCAGCCTATTGTTGAACTGTTCCTTGCTGCTATCCAGGTGTACGGATGGGTCTCCCATCACTATTGACATTTCAACGTCAACAATGGTAATTTTGCATTCCAGAAAGAAAATCCCCACTTTCAACTTTCTGAACAGACCTGCGTTCTTAAAGATGTGGACATCATGTGCCTTCCCTGACCATCCCACATCGATGTCGGTAAAATGCCCCCAGTGATCCACCAGTGCTTGCAATACCATTGAAAAGTATCCCTTTCAGCAAGGCAGTCTGGTGTCAAGATAGCGAGGGGTTTGTACATTCCATCACACCCTGAGCAACAAGGGATTAAGGGATCACTTGCAGGAAATGCTCCATCTGCTGGAGGAATTAAAAGGCAGGGAAGTAGCTCATTTGGGTGGCAGAGATGGAGGTGAGCAGACCTGCAGCCCACAGCTTCAGCAGAGCAGAGGCCTAAAGAGGCCCTCCTTGAGGGAAGGGAGGACCCACCCGAGAGAAAGAGAGGGAAGTATCTTGTGACCTTGGACATTGGCAATTCCCTTTTACTTCTTTTCATTTAGATTTTCCCACCAGGCAAAGGCTTTGGACTGAGCTGACCCCGGGGGAGGAGATGAGAGGAAGAGACAGACCGAGGGAGGACAGCCTTAAGCAGCCTTGGTTGCCAGATTACTGGTAGCCCAAAGGGCCCTGGGCCAGAGCCCAGTGGAGTGGAGCGGCCCAGGCTCCCCTCCCCACAAACCCCTTGGCAGTCCAGGCTTATGGCTGGGACCACTAGGCCACACTTCCCAACCAGAACCTGAGTGAGGACCATTACATAGGAATATGCATGCCATCTATCACCCCACTGCAGCTAGGGAACCCCATCACGGCAAAACCATCAGGTATTTCCTGCACGTTGCCAAGAGTCACTATCCTTCTTAGCAAAAGGTGATTAATGGCCCTGCATACTTGGATCACAACAGCTCCCACAGCTCCAAATTTTTTCCTCTCTGATTGGTAGCAGTCTGGCATTGCAAACTTCCACACTGTGATTGCCACTTACTTCTCCACTGTCAGAGTGGGGCTCATTTTAGTGTTGCTGCACTACAGGGCTGGGGAGAGCTCTGCACATAGTTCCTGGAAAGTGGCCACACACGAAAGCTCTTCAACCACTGCTCGTCATCCCATAACTGCATAACGATGCGATCCCACCAATAAGAGCTTGTTTCTCAGGACCAGAATCAGATGCTGCGCAACTGCCAGCAACAACTGGGAATTGTTTCATTCTTTGGCTTCCAGAAAGACTACTTGAAGGACGTTGCTATGTTCCGCGTGGCGGCTCCTCCCCCAGCTCTGGAAATACTGTAGGATAAGGCCTGTGGTGTTTTTAATGCTCACAATAATAGTGCACAGCTGAGTGGGATCCATGCTTCTCAGGAGATGGCGTACTCATGGCTATGCCAGCCTTTTGAAAAATGGCACAAAATATTATGGGTTGCAGTTGTGATCAGGGAGTGGGGGGAGAAAACCACATTATGGGACGTTGAAGCCATGTTCCCAGTCCCCCCTGAGAAAATGTTTTGGTCCCATTAGACATTGCAAGCCATTCCCAAAATCCCCTGCAGTGAGTTGCACTATGGGATAGCTACCCACGGTGCACTCCTCTCAGCATCGATGCAAGTGCTGCTAGTGAGGACGTGCTCCACCAATACAAGAATTGTGGTGTAGACATGAACTACCAACTTAATTACTTCGGCAGCTGGATATTGACTTAAGTCAACTTAAGCCTGTGGTGTAGACATGCCCTATCTGGTTTTGAGTTTAGGAACCATTTGATTTTTTGAGGCAACAAGTGAGGTTTCTCTTCTGGCAACTCTTGAAAATGCATCCAAAAACTGGAGTAGGAATATTCATTTTCTTATACTTCACAAACAAAAAGTTTCAGATTTTAAACACACAACTTTAAAAATACTAAAGAAAACTGGGCTGAGTTTGGATAAATTTTTTAGGTATCAATAGGCACAAATCAGCCAAGTTTGAAGTTTCTAGCTTTGGCCATCTAAGTTATGAAAGCACAACATTTCTGATCATCTTTATAGGGTGTTTGGTTTTTCCCTGAGCACTTAACTAAAAAAAAAAAAAATGGCTAGGCTAATTTTGCTCAGCTTTAAGAAAGAACCTTTGTGCTAAGCATGGAAACTTAAGCTCCAAAGGAATTTGTTTGAGAAAGTCATGACCAACTGAAAGTGGATGATTACAAACGGACATTGAATACCTAACTACAGAGACTGCTGTTGGCCATTGACACATACAGATTTACAGAATTGTTCCTAGATAGTATGGTTTCCAAAGTCTCTCCCTCACCCAACATGTTAGCAGCTCTGAAGAGGTGGAGTGGGCATGTCTGAAAGAGGCAGGCTTCTGCTAACTCATCAAACAGAAATATGGTTGAGTAGTGAAAGGTTTATCTTTAAAGAGAAAAGAGACTTCAAAAAACTTCAACAAGATAGCTGGTGGGGCTTAAAACAAATCCACCAGAGCACCCCCATTAGCAAGGTCCAGACATAACATGGTGGTTTAAGCCCAACATCATATCAGTATCGCACTCGGCCAGCAGAGTGCCTATCAGAGCACTTCATTAGGTAACAGGATCCAAGTGCAGGGAAAAGATAGCAGATAGTCAGGGGCTGGCATCTAAGAGTACGTCTATACTTACTTCCGGGTCCGGCGGTAAGCAATCAATCTTCTGGGTTCGATTTATCGCGTCTTGTCTAGATGCGATAAATCGATCCCGGAAGTGCTCGCCGTTGACACCGGTACTCCCGCTCCGCGAGAGGAGTACACGGAGTCGACGGGGGAGCCTGCCTACCGCGTCTGGACCCACGGTAAGTTCGAACTAAGGTACTTAGACTTCAGCTACGCTATTCACGTAGCTGAAGTTGCGTACCTTAGTTCGAAGTGGGGGGTTAGTGTGGACCAGGCCTAAGAGGGGTTAAACTATTTTATTTCTCACTAGTCAACACTTGCCTCTTCTTCACACACTGAGCTGGAGAGTAGAAGTAGGATCAATAGGACATTGTGTTAAACCCCTGACTGCAGCTTTGCTTAAAATAGCTGCTAACATTCATCAAATCCCATCTCTGCTTCTATGCCAGTTCCCCTCTATTCCTGTTCCTCTGCAGCCCACAGCAAAAACCCTCAGTTCTTATGTAAAACAGTCACAACCAAACTGCATAAAAGCTTCCTTTGAGACCCTCTAGTTCCAATCCCCACCACCACCACAGCTCTCCTACTTTTTAAGACTAAAACAGTCTTGAAAAGAGTACGCAAGCTGGACATAGGTGATGTTTCTTTTATAGCATGCAGCAATAAGAGCAGTGTCTGCTTCTTCTGAATTTTAGGCACATTTGTAAGAAAAGGGTTCCTTTGGAGAAGAGTTCAGAATTTTTCTTTACTAGATTCTTGGAGTTTTTGACAGCCCCATGCCCACACAAGAGCAGAGTTAAACACCAGAGGCAACAAATTCAGTGCCTAGCTGAGCGTTGGAGAGAGAATACTCGGCTGCCAGATCCATCAATTTGAAGCACGCCATGCTACACATATGCAATACCAGAGATTTAAAATGGTCTGGGAACCAATAATCTACTGTCCTGATCCGTAGTACTGTTATATTCTACTATCCACCAAACTAAGAGTAGCTGCCATACCTGCACAAACAGCCAGCACAGTTGGCAAGAGTTACGCTAGCCACAGTATAATCAAAAAGGGGGAGATATCCCAAATTAACTAAAGAAAGTACTACTGGGAGCACAGTGGGCAATTCTGGGGTCCCAGGCCTCCTGACTACCCATAGACCAGAAAAGAAAGGTTGCCACATTCTTCTGCAGCACCTATTGGTACAATGATACAAGAGTATGTCTTCAAGAGATCAATCAGCAATATGTGCAAGAGTGAGCACACCTGCCAATGGATGTGTTTGGAAGCAGTGCCTCTAGGGAGTAAGGGGGTTGCCCTTTCTTCCACCTTCTATTTCCAACATCAGCAATGATCATTTTAGTGGCAAGTCGTTCGAAAGAATCACCCCTTCATCATATACAATATGAAATCCTAAAAACAAGGGGCCAGATTCACATCTGGCATAAGCAGAAGCGACCCACTGATATCAGTGGGAGGTGTCCGCTCCCCTTCACTTGTTCCATGTTACATTTTATAACTGCAAACATGTTAGGAAAAGGGAGAGAAAGCCAGCTCCTGCAAGTTCTTAATTCCAGGACACGAAGCCTAGCACATTCCTCTATTACTGAACTCAACTCCCAGAAAAAGGTACTGGCTTGGTGAAAAGAGCCCAGTGCACAATTTTAGTTAAGAACATAAGATTGCCATACTGCATCAGACCAATGGTCCATCTAGCCCAGTATCCCATCTCTGACAGTTGCCAGTACCAGGGCAATTTGTAAGAGATCCACCTCCATCCTCCCCTCCTGGCTTCTGGCAGTCAGAGATTTAGGACCACCCCAAGCATGGGGTTACATCCCTGATTATCTTGACCAATTACCACTGATGGATCTATCCTCCATGGATTTATCTAGTTTTTTTTTTTTTTTAACCCAGTTATAATTTTGGACATCACATCATCTGATGACAATGAGTTCCATAGGTTAATTGTGTGAAAACGTACTCCCTCATTTGTATTAAACCCACTGCCTATTATTTTCATCAGGTAACTGCTGGCTTTTGTATTATGGGAAAGGGTAAGTAACACTTCTCTTCATTTTTTCCACACCTTTCATGATTTTGTAGACCTCTATCGTATCACCCTTAATTGTCTCTTTTCTAAGCTGAACAGCCCTAATCTTTTTAGTCTCTTCTCATATAAAAGCCATTCCGTACCCTTGATCATCTTTGCTGCCCTTCTCTGAATCTCCTCCAGTTCCACTGGGATCCTTTCTGAAACAGGGTGATCAGAACTGCACCCCATATTCAAGGTATGGGCATATTATGGATTTATATAGTGGCATTATGAGTTTCTGTCTTATTTTCTATCCCTTTCCTAATAGTTCCTACTGTTCTGTTAGGCTTTTTGACCGCTGCTGCGCATTGAGCTGAAGTTTTCAGAGAACTATCCATGATGACTCCAAGATCTCTTTATTGAATGGTAACAGACCCCAACATTATATAGGTGTAGTTGGGATTATTTTTCCCAATGTGCATTACTCCAGGTAGCTGGCTACACACATGTACAAAGTAACTTCAGGGGACCTTAGCTTTGAGGCAACATAAAACTTCTCCAAACACAAGTCCAATCTCAAGCAGGAAGGAAAGAAGGAAGGAAGTACAACTCACATTTCCCATTTAACTCTACTGCTTCTCCCATCCACATCTATCCAGTCTTGCCAGGGAATCTTCTGTGCTGTGTCTGTGCTAACAGCCAAGTTCTCAGTGTCTAGTATTCTACTGATGCCTTCTGAGTGATCTAAGCACACCAGATGAGATCAATTTTTCTCTGCATGAGCTCAGAACCTAAAGAGCTAAATATCAAGAAGCCGTTTCCTTGACTCTCTTTCATCCAGTCAAATCTCAAGCATGATTGAGATCCAAAATGTGCCACTCAGATCAGCAAAAACAAGGCATACACAACTTGTCTGGGTTCTCCAGAGCAGATCAATCCAAGAGCACATTTTTTTCAATCCCGTCGCCGCAAGGGTTCATTTCAGAAAAAGAGCAGCAGTGGCAAGTACCCACAGCTGTTAGGATCCTAAAATGAACAGCAGTTTTTTGTAAAGCCAGACAGTGCTACAAATCAGTACTTGTGCCAGAGCTGGCCAAGGCTGCATGATAAACTGGGCAGATTGCATTCTGAATAACTCTACAGCCAATGAAGCAGATCAGCTTCAGGCTAGTCATTTTCACTGCACTGCTAATCTTACTTTCTCTCCTTGCAGAACATGTGCTGCATAACCTTGATATTGTGTATTCAGAGCACAGAGAACAAACAGCTGCTGTTCTCTTATAGGAATACCCAGTGCTGCCAGTTCTTTGCGCTCCCCCACACAATATACACTGAGGCCACAGATCACAGAATTAGCTACTCATGCTCATATCGTAACATTTGAAATATCCCTGTTTCAAAGCTGTATCAATGGTAGAGACGAGCCAAGTGTTTTCCAAACATAGGTAAAATAAATGATGGAACCCAAACCAGAAAAATCAGACTCCACTTCTGACCTGGTATCTGTTTCTATGGAGAACCCCTGCCATCTCCGGCGCATTAGACAGCCTTACCAAATACCATGCAGCTTATACTTTTATTGTATTTCTTTTCCCATCAGTGCCTGCTATGAAGAGTTGTGTGCACAATTAATCTCTAACCAGATTCTTCCTCATGCCTAAATCCCACTGTAGTATCACTTACCGCCAAACAAATGTGATGGCAAACACTGAAGTGCTTTATTACTGAATGAGTCAGGAAGGCTAATTTTATCATGGTAGTTTGTAGGTTGTTTTAAATGGATGGCTCAGGAAATTGTATATGGGGATTTTCACCTCCAAGTCAAAAGTTCAAATCCATCCCAGATCAGTAACCAAAAGCAGATACCATCTATTGACGGCTTGGTGACCAATGGAATATGAATTGGAGGTCTAAGAGCCAGAATTTTAAGGTATTTTAGTGTCTAAAGATGCAGATGGGACCTAGTGGGATTTCCAAAAGAGCCTAGGTGCCTAATTCCCATTAAAGTCAGTGCATAGGTAGGTGTCTAGGCACATCTAAAACCCCACTAGGCCCCTATGTACATCTTTAGGAGCTTAAAAGCCTTTAAAAATCTGGTTCCAGGCCTGTAGAGGTGTCATGAAACCCACTCATAATTAGCAATGTTATTGATAGCCTTAGCAGAGATATCAAAAAATGAGTGGACCATGGAAAATTAGTTATCCCCATTCCAGTTCAGAGTTGCAGCACACTGGCAGGGACGCGGGGAAGCTTGTACTGCCACCTATGGGGTTGCTGTAGACACCAGTTTCCAAGGCTGTCAATCCAGAACCTTCCACCAGCCCTACATTAAGCCAGCAATTCGATTTTTCTGTGTCTAGGACAGGATACTTATGCGACTCCCAGTATGCATTACCTGATGTCACAAAGTTACAGCAGATTCCTCCTCCATGATCCAATGGGGTTTTTAAAGAAAAAGATAAGAGAGTGGGACAATGGAAAGGGAATTGGTATAGTAGTTTTTAAGGGAAAGTCAGGGAAGGTGTGAAACACACACCTTCCCATAAGGTTGTAGCGGAAGAAGAGCTAACCACAAGCACACCTTTAACATTTGCAAGGAGGGAAAGACAAGATAAAGAAAGAACAACAGCTTTATGAGATGTTGGTCAAATATAGGCGGTGACATTTGCTCTGTCAGATGGAAGGATTCTCCCAAGACCTCTGCAACATATTATGGCTTGTCAACATTTACAGTGCTCCAGCACTTAGTGAAGATGCTACTTATGCCAATGGGCTTCTCCTGCCGGCTTAGGTGCTCCACCTCCCTGAGAGGCAGTAGTTATGTCAATAGGAGAATCCCTCCCAACGACATCGCTCTGTTCACACCAGGAGTTAGGTTGGTATAACTGCATCACTCAGGGGTGTGGATTTTCCACAATTTTCTCCAACTGCTTCAGGGAGAACCCTCTTACATTTATGCAGGAAGTTTTCAAACACTTGTTGCTCACCACCTGCCAGAGAAATCAAACTGCCCCTGTCCTTGGAGGAATAAGCAGCTTAGCTGACCTTTGTACAGACCTTCTTTAAGTGCAATTGAACAGTCCCTTTCTATGCAGTATTCTGTTAATATTTCCTTTTGATCTCTGAATTAACATTTAAATGAACTGTAAACATAGAACTGTATTCATCTCTCTTTGAAATGTATAGCAAATCACCTATGAATGGTGGAAAACAGGCAATTGCATTATGTTAATCCCTGAAGCTAATTACTGGTGATGTTTAGGAAATAGATCTACTTCAAAGTCTCCACGATTGCCTGTTGTTCGATAAAGGACTCCGAGCTGTCAAAAGAAGGCCTGGAACTGTACAGAAGGCCTGATCCTTTTCATCTCAGATCTGCTTGACGCTTCATGAAGGGGAAGCTTAAGTCGTAAAACTGAGATTGCCAGTCCCATCTGGATCATCCTGAATATGAACTTTGGACTATAACCCATGGACTAATTCTGAAAGAACTCTTTCAACTAGAAAGCTCACCATCTCTACTATGAATCTGATCTCAGAGCTGTACTCATGTCTGTATGTATATTGAACTTTTAACCAATTCTCTCTTTTCTTTTTTAATAAATTTTAGTTTAGTTAAATAAGAATTGGCTGTAAGCGTGTATTTGAGTAAGATCTGAAATATTCATTAACCTGGGAGGTAATGGGTCTGATCCTTTGGGATTGGTAGAACTTTTTTATATGCTGAATAAGATTTTCAGTAATCCTCATCATATTTGACTTGGGTGTCTGGGTGGAGGCCTGAGGCTGAGCTACTTTAAGGGAACTACAATGTTGTCTTCTGGGTAACCAGTAAGGTATTATAGAAGCTGTTTTGTGCTGGCTTGGTAAATCTAAGTATTAGAATATCCACCAGCTTTGAGAATTGTCTGCCCCATTCTTTGCAGTTTACTCTAATTGAGTAACCTCAGTGCGGCTTCCCTGGAACTCCGGAAAAGGCCCTTTCAACAGATTTATAGCCTCCGTCACCTCAGCACATATTGACCCACATATCAGGTAATGATGAACACAGTTCCATATAATTTGCTGCAACAACTGAAAAGAGAATTATTGAATCACCCACTAGGACTTTTCAAGATATTAGATTTTCATAAAATTCCAAGTTCAGTCCATCGCTGCAGTTGCTGATTGTAATTAACTCACCAACAGCAACGTCATGGCATTTAAAATGCCAAATGGTTACCCAACTCTTTTCATCAGTAATCAAAGCATCCCACAAACATTTGATTGGAAATTACAGTCATTCAAACTCTATCGCTCTTCAATTAGGGTCTGATTTGGATCAACCTGTAGCAACACCAATTCAAGCTTGTGCATGGATTATTCATCGGGGGAGAGGAGAACCACACACACACACGCGCGCGCGCTCAAGGATCCACTTGGAAGTCAAAAGCACAGTATTTGTTTTTGTGCTTACTGAACAGCCTAAGGACAAATACAGTTCCATGCAGGTAACATGAGCCACAGAACTTGGAGAAAGTGTAATGGAAGCAGAAGCTGCAAATTTTATAATTTCATTATGAGATGAGAACTGCTTGGAATGGAAATTTGTTCTGAAATTTGTTTTTTAACAATGCCATTTGTTCAAAGATACACGGAGCCTACTGCTAAGGTACAGCTTTTAGGCAATATGGAACTTAAACCACCCACTGCAAATAGTTAGCAACACTTTTCTTGTCTAACCTAGTCTTTCCCTCTTCCTACTCATTCGCCCATCTGCCTTACTACCAGCTGCCCACACAGCGTTTGAAGAACTTTCTAAACAACTAAATACAAGAGAACCAAACCAACTAGCCCCCCCCCCCAAAAAAAGATACAAAAGATGTGGTGGGACTCTACTGTCTAGGGACAATAACCAGGTGAGAAGCCTATCTTTCCAATCAACTGTTACTGACGGGAAGGGTGCTGAGACTCCTACCAGGGTGCTGCCTATGGACTCTGCCTGGAGGTTCCAATCAGCCTGACTAGTAGGTGTAGGATATATTTGAAGCTTCCTTCCTAACCCACATCAGCTACTATAAGAGAAGGAACATTCTCTCCATTAGTTCCTGCCTCCAACTCCCCAGCTTTTTGGTTGCTGTGACTGGTGTGTGCCTTTGTTATTCTACACCTCCCTAGGTCTTCTGGATGTTACACAAGCCATACACTTTTCTATTCTCCCCACAACCTGTTTTTGGATCCTCCTCCCCAGTGAATACCTCCCATTGCCTGCCTCTGCTACTGCTCAGGACTTTCCCCAAGCAACAGCAGACTGAAACTGACATAGTTTTTGTTAGTTTCACTGCTGCCCACTGGGTTCAGAATAGCAGCTGCAAAAGAAAAAGCTTTGCACAGAAGCACAAGCAGTAGACATGTCTGCAAATCCAAAACTGATCTGCATTGATTTACACTCCGCTCATGTTTGGAAGATTATTTTAGCAACCATAAGACCTAAAAACTGACTTTTTTTTCAGTGAAAACTTAGATTCTGTGGAAGTCTCTCAGGAAAGCTTATTTGCCATAGACAAGGTGATTTTCAAGCCTTGAGAATAGCCAGAATATATTTGGCCAAGGAGAAAAAGGAGTTGTTTAGCAAGACATAAGGGGTGAGGGTATAAAAATGAAGATTACTTACCCATAACTGGAGTTCTTTGAGATGAACTCTGCCTATTCACACTCATGGGATGCTTTGACCTGAAGGGTAGAACTCCAGCTACTAGCAGTGTTGGTGGGAGCGTTGACCTTCCTCCCTCACCCTTTCCGTGAGTGAACGAATGCTGAATATGCCGGGGGAGGGTACTGTCACAGTTTCCTGTAATTCCCCTCTGTGATCTACCAATGGCAGCCACTCAAACTTCTTCTGGCTCTCAGCCATTACTTACCTTGGTGGAGACCCACGTATCATTCCCTCCTGACTGGGGCACTTCCAGGCTGCAGAATTCTCTGCCTACACTGCTACTGTCCCCAGCAAGCCAGACTTCCTAAACAGACCAGCACCTTCGCTTTGCTTTCTCGCCAACGGCTATCAACAGCATAACTGCCGCAGTTACCAGTTACCACCCACCTCTTTCTAGGCAAGCACACTTATTCTTAAGGTGAAAGCATTACAAAGAAATCTTATTAAAAACAACAAAAGAACCTACAGACGGGCTAAAAGCTTACCAGAGGTCACCCTAACTCCAATCTCGTGCTCTAGTAGATGTGAGTCCTTCAAAACCCACAAATGGGTTTTCCCCAAGGTTACAAGTTCATCACTTTCTCAGATTCAGAACCAGATTCACCAGCTGGGCAGTTCATCCATTTCTTTATACAGCTTGGGCCTTTGATCTCCAGTCCCCAGCAAAAACCTTCTCCTCAGGGCATAGCTTCAAAAGGCACGGCTTTTGCATAACCAGTGAGGAATTTTCATTAACCGTCCCCTATGAATTCCCCAAGAAATCCACTTAACACTTATTGTCCCAAAAGTACATTTCTTGTCTGGCACATTTTCAATATAATCCTTTGAACTCCCAGGTCTCATATCACATTTCCCCTCTAGAGAGGTTATGTATAAACCTGGACCACAATAATACATATTTGCATTTAACACAAAGGACCCCAAATACATTTAAATTTAATTCAGGAAGGTCTCCCAAGGATATTGCAGGAAATTGCCATATCTGTCACAGGTATAAAAGGGGAGTGGGCACTCCAGCTATTCAGTTCCTTCCCCTGGGCCCTGGTTCTTTTGGTAAGCAGGACTCCAAGGAGAAGGAAAAGGTGGGTGGGGAGTGTAAATATGCAGAATTCACCTCAAAGGACTCCAGTTACAGGTAAGTAACCTTCATTTCTTTGAGTGTCCTCTGCATAGTCCCACTCACAGATGAACTAACAAGCAGTAATTCAGACCCAGGATGGGGGAAACATGGAGTCCTAATCAAATAAGGACTGCAATACTACCTCACCAAATTTTGCATCTGATATAGGTTCTAAGTTTAGTGAGTAATGCATAGTAAATGTGTGGACTGTACTCCACATTGTTGTGCTGCATATTTCTATTAAAGGCATAAGTCCAGGGAATGCCACAGAAGCTGCTTTTGATCCAGCAGAATGAGCTTTAATTCCCTCAGGAAGAGGGAGATCCATTACCTTAACAGCTTTTCTTAATACATAGTCTAACCCAGCAGTTCTCAAATTGTGGGTCACGATCCCGTTTTAATGGGGTCACCAGGGCTGGTGTTAGATTTGCTGGGGCCCAGGGCTAAAGCTGACACCCAAGGGTTTGAGTCCTGGGTGGCGGGGGTCAGGTTACAAGACCCCCACCTGCGGCAGCAGGGCTCAGGCGGGCTCAGACTTCAGTCCACCCTCCTGAGGTAGTGTAGTAATTTTTGTTGTCAGAAGGGGGTCACGGTGCAATGAAATTTCAAAACCGCTGGTCTACTCCATCTTGAAAGAGTCTGAACAGTGACAGCTCTCCCTTTATTCCTCTTTTCATATGAGAGGAATTTGGAGATTGATCGAAATAGAAAGCTAACGCCCTTCTAACATCTAGTGCACATAATATAGCCCCACTCTCTTGAATGTGAGGTTTGGGAAAAAATACCAGTAGTAATATAGATTGATGTATATGAAAAGCTGATATTATTTGTGTAAGAATCTTGGGCGTGTAGAGAATTACTTTATCCTCCTGAAAAACAGTCAGTCAATGGTAGGTCCACCATTAGCACTTTTAATTCACTTATGTGCCTTGCTGAAGGAATAGCCATCAAGGTGACTATCTTAATAGATAAATAGAACAAAGTACAACTCTACATAGACAATTAATTAAATATCTGTTTGAACCTAAGCATTATCTTTAAATGCCAAGATGGTACAGGATTCCTGAATGGTGGATATAGATTAACACCTTTCCAGAATCTTGAGTAGGCCTGGAAGCATCAATTTTTATTAGTAAACGTTGGTAAACTTTGATTTCACCATACACACACAAACCAACTAAAAATATTTCCATTGATAATTGAAATTTACATAAGGGGCAAAGTACAAAAAATGCTGCTTGAGCACATATTTGAGTTTCATTTAAAGATATTTACTTTGTATATTTTGACACATGATGTTGACAATTTGTGGTTTAACAGTTATAAAGCTTTAACTTTTTGAATCTCAACCCCTATGTTCATTAAAAATTGTGTGGAATCTTTCTTCGAATTAATACATACATTTTGCACTTCTAGAGAACAAGACTATTCTAGTAGAGCCAGAGTCTCTGCCCCCCACGTAGTTAGGTGAAACCACTAAAGAGCAGAATGGTACACAAATTTCTTTTTTTCCTGTGTCAACAAAGTTTGTATAACCACAGATGAACTAAAACTGGATATCACTGCTTCCTGTCCCACAAAAAGCACAATCAAAATTACTCTGGGATTCTCTTGTTTTATTTTAGCAACCTTTGAATGAGGGGAAATGAGGCAAAACGCATATATAAGCCCTTGATCCCTGAGCTTGAGCCTTTGTCTCTGGCCTTGTCTACACTATGACTTTAATTCGGATTTAGCAGCGTTAAATTGAATTAACCCTGCACCCATCCACACAACAAAGCCATTTATTTCGAAATAAAGGGCTCTTAAAATCGATTTCTGTACTCCACCCCGACGAGCGGAGTAGCACCGAAATCGATATTGTCATTTCGAATTAGGGTTAGTGTGGCCACAATTTGATGGTATTGGCCTCCGGGAGCTATCCCACAGTGCACCATTGTGACCGCTCTGGACAGCAATCTGAACTCGGATGCACTGGCCAGGTAGACAGGAAAAGCCCCGCAAACATTTGAATTTTATTTCCTGTTTGCCCAGCGTGGAGAGCACAGGTGACCACAGATAGCTCATCAGCACAGGTAACCAAGCAGGCCGATAATCGAAAAAGAGCACCAGCATGGACCGTACGGGAGATACTGGATCTGATCACTATATGGGGAGAGGATTCAGTGCTAGCAGAACTTCGTTTGAAAAGACGAAATGCCAAAACTTTTGAAAAAATCTTCAAGGGCATGATTGAGAGAGGCTACAATAGGGACTCAGATCAGTGCCGCGTGAAAGTCAAGGAGCTCAGACAAGTCTATCAAAAAAACAAAGGAGGCAAACGGTCGCTCCGGGTCAGAGCCGCGGACATGCCGCTTCTACGCCGAGCTGCATACAATTCTAGGGGGGGGCCGCCACCACTACTCCACCTCTGACCGTGGATTCCGAGGTGGGGGTAGTCTCATCAGCTACACCTGAGGATTCTGCGGACGGGGATGAGGAGGACGAGCTTGCAGAGAGCACACAGCACTCCGTTCTCCCCAACAGCCAGGATCTTTTTCTCAGCCTGACTGAAGTACCCTCCCAAACCTCCCAAGCCAGTATCCAAGACCATGACCCCATGGAAGGGACCTCAGGTGAGTTTACCTTTTAAAATATAAAACTTGTTTTAAAAGCAAGCGTATTTTAATGATTACTTTGCCCTGAGGACTTGGGATGCATTCGCGGCCAGTACAGCTACTGGAAAAGTCTGTTAACATGTCTGGGGATGGAGCGGAAATCCTCCAGGGACATCTCCATGAAGCTCTCCTTCACAAGGTTTCTGGGCAGTGCAGCCTTATTCCGTCCTCCATGGTAGGACACTTGACCACGCCATGCTAGTAGCAAGTAATCTGGTATCATTGCATGACAAAGCCTGGCAGCGTATGGTCCCGGTGTTTGCTGGCATTCAAGCAACAGCCGTTCTTTATCTCGCTGTGTAATCCTCAGGAGAGTGATATCGCTCATGGTAACCTGGTTGAAATATGGGAATTTAATTAAGGGGACAGAGGTGGCCCTTCCTACTGAGCTGTTCGCCTGTGACTGAAAAGAAATCCTTCCCTGCAATTAGCCAAGCGGGGGGGGGGAGGAGGGGGGGAATTGGCCCTGAGCTTTTCGCGTTTGGCTAGCAGGGATCTTCCCTGATACCAGCAACGCGGTGGGGGGGGGGGGGGGAGTGTAAAGTGATCATCCCAGAGAATTCATGGCAGGGTTGGGAGTATTAGTTTGGTTCCTGCAGGGATCTTCCCTGATACCAGCCACACAGTTGGGGGAGGGATAAAGCGATCATCCAGAGAAATGAACCCTTCCCGGCCAGCCCACGTTGATGTTGGTGAAACATCCCTTGTGATCCACAAATGCTTGCAGCACCATTGAAAAGTACCCCTTGCGGTTTATGTACTGGGTACCCTGGTGCTCTGGTGCCAAGATAGGGATATGGGTTCCATCTATCGCCCTACCACAGTTAGGGAATCCCATTGCAGCAAAGCCATCCACTATGACCTGCACATTTCCCAGAGTCACTACCTTTCATAGCAGCAGCTCAGTGATTGCTTTGGCTACTTGCATCACAGCAGCCCCCACAGTAGATTTGCCCACTCCAAATTGATTCCCGACTGACCGGTAGCTGTCTGGCATTACAAGCTTCCACAGGGCTATCGCCACTCGCTTCTCAACTGTGAGGGCTGCTCTCATCTTGGTATTCTGGCGCTTAAGGGCAGGGGAAAGCAAGTCACAAAGTTCCATGAAAGTGCCCTTATGCATGCGAAAGTTTCGCAGCCACTGGGAATCGTCCCACACCTTCAACACTATGCAGTCCCACCATTCTGTGCTTGTTTCCCGGGCGCAGAATCAGCGTTCCACAAATAGAACCTGCCCTATTAACAACATGAGCTCCAAAGCACTGGGGCCCGCAGAAAAGAGAATTCTGTGTCCACGTCCATGTCCTCATCACTCTTGTCGCTGCGCTGCCGTCACTGCCTCCTCCTCTCCTCATTTTTCTGGTCCTGGTTCAGCATAAACTGCACGAGAACGCGCGAGGTGTTTACAATGTTCATGACTGCTGTCTTGAGCTGAGTGGGCTCCATGCTTGCCGTGGTATGGAGTCTGCTGTGTTCACCCAGGAAAAAAGGTGCGAAATGGTTGTCTGCCGTTGCTTTCATGGAGGGAGGGGTGAGGCTGTACCCAGAACCACCTGCGACAATGTTTTTTGCCCCATCAGCCACTGGGATCTCAACCCAGAAATCCAATGGGCGGGGGAGACTGTGGGAACTATGGGATAGCTATGGGATAACTACCCACAGTGCAACGCTCCGGAAATTGACGCTAGCCCAGGTACATGGACGCACACCGCCGAATTAATGTGCTTAGTGTGGCCGCATACATTCGACTTTATAGAATCTGTTTCCAAAATTTGAATTCTGTAAATTCGGATTAGTCTCGTAGCATAGACATACCCTCTGCCCGCTCACAAGCGGGATCTTTAAGAACATAAGAACGGCCATACTGGGTTGGACCAATGGTCCATCTAGCCCACTATCCTGTCTCCAACAGCAGCCAGTGCCAAATGCTTCAAAGGAAATAAACAGAACCTGGCAAACATAGAGTGATCCATCCCCTGTCATCCAGTCCCAGCCCAGTCTGAGGCTTAGGGACACCCAGACATGGGGTTGCATCCCTGACCATCTTGGCTAATGCTATTATATGAGCTATCCTCCATGAACGTAGCTAATTTTTTTCTGAACCCAGTTATAATTTTGGCCTTAACATCCCCTGGCAAGGGGTTCCACAGGTTGACTGTGTGTTGTGTGAAGAACACAGTATTCAAGGCATTTGTATATCATGGATTTATATGGTGACATTATGATATTTTCTGTCTTATCCCTTTCAGATTAGGCCTGAATAAAGACTAGGAGTGGTTTGGTCATTACAAAAGCTAAACCTAATTTCCCCAATACTAATTTCCCCCTACTGTTACTCACACCTTCTTGTCAACTATCTGAAATGGGCCACGCTCATTACTGCTTCAAAAGTTATTTTTCCTCCCTTGGTATCCTGCTGTCAATTGAATTGTCTCGTTAGACTGACCTCATACTTGGTAAAGCAAATCACATCTTTTCATGTATTTATACCTGCTCCTGTAATTTCCACTCCATGCATCTCATGGTGTGTGTTCTAGCTCATGAAAACTTATGCCCACATAAATTTGTTAGTCTCTAAGGTGCCACAAGGGCTCCTTGTTGTTTTTGCTAATACAGACTAACACCGCTACCACACTGAAACCTTTTCATAATGATTCCCAACATTGTTAACTTTTTGGATTGATTCTGCATGTTGAGATATGTTTTCAAAGAAACATCTACAATGATTCCACAATCTCTTTCTTGAGTGGTAACAGCTAAATTAGACCCCATCATTTTGTATGTATAGTTGAGATTATGTTTTCCAATGTGGATTACTTTGCATTTATCAACATTGAATTTCATCTGTCATTTTATTGCCCTGTCACCCAGTTTTGTGAGATCCCTTTGTAACTCTTCGCAGTCAGCTTTGAACTTAACTATCTTGAGAAATTTTGTATTGTCTGCAAACTTCACCACCTCACTGTTTAACCCCTTTTCCACATCATTTATGAATATGTTGAAACGCACTGGTCCCAGTACAGATCCTTTGGGGATGCTGCTATTTACTACTCTGCACTGTGAAAACTGACCATCTATTCCTACTCTTTGTTTCCTACCTTTTAACCCCATGAGAGGATCTTTCATTTTTCCCCATAACTCCTTACTTTAGTTAAAAGCCTTTGGTGAGGGACATTGTCAAAGACTTTCTGAAAGTCCAGGTATACTATATCACCCTTGCTACATGTTTTTTGACACCTTCAAAGTTGTCTGAATTTTACAAACGCTCTGATGCTTCTTGTTGATGCTGGAGGCATAAACAAAACAAAAAAATCTCTTAGGGGTTCCCCACAAGCTGAAGAGGTGTGATACCACTTCCTCTTTCAGCAACCAGTTGTGTATTTGAGATGTTGACTCACTCAGATGGTCTACTAACGTATTTAGTTCTCCGCTACATGAATTGCTCTCAGGTGAATCTTGTGTGTTATACAACAATTCCATAAAGACATTACCTCTCTGCACAATTCTAGAGCAATGGTTTTCAAACTTTTTTCCTGGGGACCCAGTTGAGGAAAACTGTTGATGACCACAACCCAACGGAGCTGGGGATGAGGGTTTGGGGTGTGGGAGGGGCTCAGGGCTGGGGTAGGGGTGCAGGAGGGGGTCAGGGCTCTGGGCTGGGGCTGCAGACTCTGGGGTGGGGCCAGGGATGAGGAGTTTGGGGTGCAGGAAGGGGTTCCAGGTTGGGGATTGGGACACGGACTTACCTCCGGCGGCTCCCGGTCAGCAGCGCAGCTGGGGTGCAGAGGCAGGCTTCCTGCCTGTCCTGGCACCACGGACTGTGCTGGGCCCTGGAAGCAGCCAGTAGTGAGTTCCGCTCCTAGGCGAAGGCGCACAAGCAGCTTCACGCAACTCTCACCCGCAGGCACCAGCCAATGGGAGTGCAGAGGTGGTGCTTGGGGCGGGGGCAGTGCGCAGAGCCCAGGGGCCCCCCTGCCTAGAAAGAAGCCTGACCTGCTGCTGGCCGTTTCCAAGGCACAGCACGGTGTCAGAAAAGGTAGGCACTAGCCTTAGCTGGGCAGCACCACCAACAGGACTGTTAACGTCCCAGGCAGCAGTGCTGACCAGAGCAAGGCGACTCAGTGCCTGACATGTACTGGGTTGTGACCCACGGATTGAAAAACACTGCTCTAGAGAATGGGTTCTCCCCTTGCCTGTTTACATAATATAATGCTGCCTTGTTGTCTGTCATCATTTGAACCACAGTGTCTTACACAAGGCAGAAGTGATTTTAAAGCCCATCTTATTGCTCTCAATTCCAGAGCACTGAAGTTCCTCTCTCCTGGTGACCATGCCCCCTGATTATCAGATTGTTACCCAAATAAGTCCCCCATCCCAGAGTAGATACATCTCTGGTAACTATTAATGATGGCATAGAAAGAGTGAATGCTATACTCTCTTACATTTAGACCCTTCCATCTATCACTTTATGTTGTTCACATCTGCTGTAGAATTTTGAATTTTTGATGAATGTCTATGCCTGATTTGTAGCTGATAAATAACCAGTGCTGTAGTTCCCTCAGTCGGAGGGATGGTCACTGATGTGGTCAATGCTGAAAGACCCATCAATCAAAGGGGAGAGGAATAACGTCTGTTGTAGAGACTGCAGGAGCAGAAGTACAGTTGATTTTATTTTTTACAAACCTTTCTTTGGAAAGAAAGGCTTTGACCACCATGAAGTCCAGTATGGTCCCTATGAAAGGAATCCTCCGTGCTGGACAGTGCTTTGTCCCAATGTATGCGTAAATCCAGATTGGCAAAAAATAAACATATCTGCTTTACATCCTATGTAATATTTTCTTCCTTGATAATACTTTTATTAGCCAATAGTCTAGGTATGGATATACAAAAATCCCACTTTCTTACATATGCTGCCAAAGACAGATATTCTGTAAATACTACTCATGGGAGAATCCTGCAGCACTGCGTATGCTCAGAATTCGTGTGCCCCACACACTCTCCCCGCCACCCCCCCAGAAAATACATTCTGCTGGAAAGGCGCTGGAGTTACTCCTTTTGCCCACCAGGGCTGCTGTAGCTTCAGAACAAAGAGCAGCCGTTGGGACAGGAGAACAGGGTATAGGGACACAGAGGAGGGGGGTGCAGGGATACATAGGATGGGGCCTGGGCTGGCTGAGTGGGAGTGCAGGGACACATGGGGACAGGGGCGGATGCGCCTGACTGAATGAGAGAGGCTAGGGATCAACCAGGATCTGCATGGTGGAGGCTCCCTAACAACCCCTTCCCACCCCAAAAAACAAAAACACAACCCTGTTCCATACTTCTCCCACCCACACCCAACAATCCTCCAAGTTCACAACCAGGCTCCTTCCCAGAAATTACTTCCCTCTCCCTCAGCTCCTCCGTTACCCCTGACTCCCCCAAGCCTTTGCACTGCTTTTGAGGGGTGTGAGAAATAAATTTCTGTATTGTAGTTTAAATAAATTACATAGAGTTCTGTATTAATATGTCTAATAAGAAACCTATGCCAAAAAACATTTCCTGAATCTCTTGTGTTGTCTGTATTGTAACAGCTATCTACTGAGATATATTTTGAAATAAATTACCCAAATTATTGAAACTGGCATGATTATACTGTGTTATTTTGACAGCAAAACATGCAGAATTTTAAAATACTGTGTGCAGAATTTTTAATTTTTTGGCTCAGAATTCCCCCGGGAGTAAAATACCCTTGGAACCAAGGACAGATCAAAACATAGGACTCTGTACTGAAAGCAGTTCTCTCTACCATAAAACTTAGATACCTGTGATCACATGGTCTTATTGAAATATGCATCTTTTAAATCCAAAGGTGCAAGCCAACCCTGGAGGGGAAGAGAAGGGGCTTATGGAAGCTAGAGACAACATGCGGAAACAAAATTTTTATAAAATTGTTTCATTTTCTGAGATCAAAAATGGAGCCAAAGCCACCATCTTTTTTCAGAATCAAGAAATATTGCAAATAAAAACCTCTCCCTTTGTGCTTATGAGGGACGCCTTCTCTTGCCCCTGATTGCAACAGGAAACTGATCTCCTCCCTCAGCAGGCTCTCTTGAATTGCATCCCTGACTGGGGGGGCAGAAAGGGATAGACTTGGAATAAGAAAGGGTTTTGAACAGCATGGAGTAATCACATGCATTCTTCTCTAGAATCCACCTGTTTGATGTTATCGATTGCCCTGACAGTAAAATGGGAAAAGCAGTCCCCAAATTGGTGGGGAGGGGCATAAGTGTTTAATAACACTGGACTGCAGCTCTGTGTCCTCATGTCAAATCTGTTGTCTTGAAGAAAGTATAGACCATAAGAACGACCATACTGGGTCAGACCAAAGGTCTATCGAGCCCAATATCCTGTCTTCTGACAGTGGCCAATGCTAGGTGCCCCAAAGGGAGTGAACAGGTAATCATCATGTGATCCATTCCCTGTCGCTCATTCCCAGCTTCTGGCAAGCAGAAGCTAGGGACACCATTCCTGTCCCTCCCGAAAAATAGCCATTAATGGACCTCCATGAATTTATCTAGTTATTTTTTGAACCCTGTTATAGTCTTGGCCTTCACAAAAATCCGTTGGTAAAGAGTTCCACAGGTTGACTGTGCACTGTGTGAAAAAATACTTCCTTTTCGTTGTTTTAAACCTGCTGCCTATTAATTTCATTTGGTGATGCCCTAGTTCTTGTGTTATGAGAAGGAGTAAATAACACTTCCTAAATTTACTTTTTCCACACCAATCATGATTTTACAGACCTCTATCATATCCCCCCTTAGTTGTCTCTTTTCCAAGCTGAAAAGTCCCAGTTTTATTACTCTCTCCTCATATGGAAGTTGTTCCATACCCCTAATCATTTTTGTTGCCCTTTTCTGAACCTTTTCCAATTCCAATATATCTTTTTTGAGATAGGGTGACTACATCTGCATGCAATATTCAAGATGTGGGTGTACCGTGGATTTATATAGAGGCAATATGATATTTTGTCTTATCTATCCTTTTCTTAATGACTCCCAACATTCTGTTCACTTTTTTGACTGCTGCTGCAGATTGAGTGGATGTTTTCAGAGAACTATCCACAATGACTCCAAGATCTCTTTCTTGGTAACAGCTAATTTATACCCCATCAGTTTATATGTACAGTTGGGATTATGTTTTCCAATGTGCATTACTTTGCATTTATCAACACTGAATTTCATCTGCCATTTTATTGCCCAGTCACCCAGTTCTGAGAGATCCTTTTGTAGGTCTTTGCAATCTGCCAGGGACTTAATCTTGAGTAATTTTTTATCATCTACAAACTTCACTACCTCACTGTTTAAACCCTTTTCCACATCGTTTATGAATATGTTGAAACGCACTGATCCCAGTACAGACTCCTAGGCGACACCACTATTTACCTCTCTCCATTCTGAAAACTGACCATTTATTCCTACCCTTTGTTTCCTATCTTTTAACCAGTTACCAATCCATGAGAGGACCTTCCCTCTTATCCCATGACAGCTTACTTTGCTTAAGAGGCTTTCGTGAGGGACCTTGTCAAAGGCTTTCTGACAATCTAAGTACACTATATCCACTGGATTCCCCTTATCCACATGCTTGTTCACCCCCTCAAAGCATTCTAGCAGATTGGTGAGGCATGATTTCCCTTTAAAAAAACCATGTTGACTCTTCCCCAACAAATTATGTTCATTTATGTGTCTGGCAATTTTGTTCTTTACTATAGTTTCAACCAGTTTGCCCAATACTGAAGGCAGGCTTACAGGCCTGTAATTGCCAGGATCACCTCTGAAGCCCTTTTTAAAAATTGGCGACAGATTAGCTGTCCTCTAGTCATTTGGTACAGAAGCTAATTTAAATGATATGTTATAGACCACAGTTAGTAGTCATTAGTAGTAGCAGACATTGTAGTTGCAGGTTTCCCCTTATTATTATGATGTTTAAAGGACCTCTTCTTTTGCTGATGTTGCAGTTATGAGAATAATGTTGAGGCTAATAATTCCTTCTGATATGAGTAAAGAGGAATGAAGAATGCACGGATCGTCTCTGACAGTGGAACAGATGACAATCACTTAATTGTAAGAGGGGGAAAAAAACAAAGATCTAGCCATAGATCTAACATCTTTCATTTTCTCCAGCCCTTCAGCTGTCTGTCCACTAAACAACCCATATCCTTCAAACAGAAGATCCTCAGTTCTGATCCTTGTCTCAGTAGGAAGACCCACCTATCTCAGCAAAGCAGGCCTTCTTAAAGAAATAAGAAAACAACAGGCTATTGCTCAGGCCGAAGCAGCTGATGAGTCAGATGTAGCCCTCAACTGATACTTAGCAACATTCTGCCCTTATATCAAAAGAGCATTTGCTAATTTTCTGTGCTCCTCAGGCAGAATATTCATGAAGACATCATCTTTCCCCACAGATGTTATTGATATCTCACCATCACAACTTGATAGCTCGCTATTCTCATGCCTAAAGCGGCTGAGGAAAATACTTATGTTTCAAAAACATCCAGTCTCTTCCAGTCTTTATTAGAAGGAGTAGAATTAACTTGAGCACTCTGATTTGTGCATCGCAGCATCTACCACCAGTGAATTAGGATAAGGGTGAGTATGAAACACCACAAGACCTTCCTGTACAGTTTATCAGCCTATTTTGACATAGCTGATGAGGATGTAATCCAAGTTGTTTTTGCAGGTTGACAGTCCTTCCAATAAAAGGAAGTATAACTTTGTCAAGTAGCTCCTCCTAAAATGTCAAATACAGGATGTAAAGCTTCCTCAATATGAATCAAAGGAATCTATAATGTCCTTGAATTCTGACTCACTAGTTGACAGAAGAGCATCGCACCATATGAAGATGATGAAGCCAAACCCCTAGCCTTTCATTTGGAGAAGTAAAGTCCCTCGAGTCTGGATCTGACTCTTGAATCTTCATTACTTATTCTTCCTCTGACAAACATCTGTTACAAATGTAGAAGATCTAGTAGGACTTTGATGGACCACTGGATCCAACTCCTTTGGATCCAAAGCTTGAATCCCTTCACGGTACCAAGTCAGCAAAGGTGTATTAATATATATTGGAATTTCCTGATGAGGTACAGAAAACCAATAAAACATCCTAAACCAAGCAGGGGATTGCTGCTCCAGCCAAAACTCCACACGCTGGTCCAACTGAAAATACCTTTGACCATACAGATACAGAACAAGTAACCAAGTCTGCTTATAAGATTTCTTCTTCAGATTCATTTTCTGATCTAGACCCATTCTTGGTTCAGAGGGAACTGGAGATAGTAACCTTCTATGCTGAATGAAGGATATGGAGATAAACCTTTTTTCTGGAGATCCAAAAGGAGTCTTTGGTGGTAGAATTACAAGAAATATTCTAACCTAATCTATCCTCCTCCACTTCTCTGGAGGACTATCTATTTGAATTGGTGCCAGTAAAATCTCAGGTTTCTGTTCCAGTGACACACGTGCATTCACTAGCAACCAAGGCAGATGCAGAGCCAATCGACGAATCTGTGCCGTAACCATTGTCCTGCTGTCTGGAGTGGCTCTGAACTGTAAGTGCCAATCTCCGATCAGACCGTCAGAAAACAGGGCAGACACCCAAAACTGGTGGTACAGTTTATAATTCGATTTCACCATGCCAACAACAAATGTGAACTCCTGGATCACTATATTAGTTTTACCACTGAGTCACAGACAGTCCCCTTAAGACTCTCCAGCATATCTTACCACCCTGACTAACTGGACTTAGTGATAATGGTTACATAAACCAAAAATCACACCATTTCAGGTTACCAACCCCAAAGGGTTGGTCACTTACCTCCATTAGCATAGGAGTGAATTAGTTTGAACCTATACTAACACTTAACACTTCTTTAATATTCACATACAAGTGAATTGTCCCGAGACTGGCATGTGCTGGCATTGGCATGTCAGCATCACAACCTTCATCCATAGCAGTACCAGGTCCTTGGATCCTCAGTATTTGGAGTCGTATCCTCAGCCTACATAACAGGTTGTTTCATCTTCTCTTTTTGATCCAGCTCTTCTGTGTCCAAAACAATCAGATCTGAAGTGTCTCCCGATTTTAGACTGAGTCTCCTTACTGGGGCCAGGTTCTTTAAATACACTCAGATTTGGTGGGCATAGATTGCCCCCTAACAAGGAGGCCGACAACAACAAGGATGGAGTCCTTTGCAGTCATTATAATAGCCTTGTTCTTCTCTTGTGGATTGGCCCTAGAGACAGTCTGATAACACTAGGTACTGTATGTATGCAATAGTCTTGATCTTTGGATTCTTTCCTCTAACACAGAGGTTCCCAAACTTATTTGGCCTACCGCCCCCTTTTCAGAAAAAAAATTACTCAGCGCCCCCCTGGAAATCTACCTTCTTTAAGCGAACAAACAGAAAGATGCAGTGACAAATTTGTGTTCTTTTATGTATCTATATTTCTACCTACGTCCTACAATATAGTAAAGAAAGATGTGTTATTAGAATATCGCCCACGACATCAGGTATACAGTGGTTTTTGCGTAAGATGGCAAAAGACAACCAAACTAAAATACTAATGAAACTAATAAACTGGGTTTTGTTCTTTGCTCAGCATTAGATATATGTATTTGATATTAAACTGTCAAATATCAAACTAAATTTATCAAGAAATAATTAATTAAAAATAATCAGTATGCAATTAAAAATCAGTTAATAGTTTTAATTTAGTTTGCCCTTATTTAAATAATTGTTCCTTATTAACACATGCCTTATTTACCAATTAACACAGATGATTCGATAGATATAAATAAATGTTAATAGTTAACAGTTTTTTTACGATTTCATTCCCGTTTTCGTTAATATTGTAATAAAAAATATGACAAATATATTGACTGTACACTTCAAATAGTACTGTACCGACACAAGCCTGCTACGATTTTATTAGTAGTAAGCACTAGAGACACAAACGTACGGTAGATATGTAAGAAAATGTATAAAAATACTCACGTGTAAATTGCTGTTTTATTGAAACAACAATAATACAATTTGCTTTGTATGTGATCCGTAATCCGTAAAGATCGAAGGTATTGAATATGAATAAAAAATTTTAAATACTTATTTGCACTATTGTTAACTGCTTTTTACACAATTAAGAAACAATCTAAATTAGATTTCATACATGTCACCTATTTATAGTATCGTATTGTAAACAAGTCATTACACGCACATATTCCTGCCGATGCATGCTGGACTTCCCGACAATGCGCGACACGCTCGCCTGCCAACACTTGCTTGTTAAGAGGTGTTGGCGGACTTGACACCTGATCGGTTATAATTTGTGAATTTATTTGGAAAATAAAGTAATCACTACAACTTTAACTCTATGTTACACAACAGATGAAACATGTACGAACGGTTTTTCAAAATTTTCTTATATTCTTTCTTTATGCTTCCACCGCCCCCTTATTTTTATTCAACGCCCCACAGTTGCACCCGAGGCTACTACTGCCCCCCTGGATCATTCCAGCGCCCCCCAGGGGGCGGTATCGCCCACTTTGGGAACCTCTGCTCTAACAGATTCCTTAGTACTCGGTGCCAAAGATGCAGATTTACTTTTCCTTCCTACATACTTGCTCAGACTATGGCAGTCTCTGAGACTTGTTGGAGGTTTGCTGTCTCTCAGTTCCAGTCAACTGTGCTGACAGAGCTTTCTGGAGTAAGATGGCCTGAAGCCTCTTCTGTCTTTCCTTCTTCGCTCACATCATGAAGGTCAAGCAAAGCAAACATTTTGAAGGGAAATGCCCTTCACTCAAACACGATAAACATCTTGCATTTGTATCGGACACCAGAAACACAGCTGGACATGAAATGCATCTCTTAAATCTGGGCTTTTTTGTCTTCGGTTATGCCATCTTGGCACTAAAGACTTTTCTAAGTTAAATCTAAAATTATAACTAAACTAACTAGTAATTGTGCAGTCTGGCAGTATTCCAGAACTGTTCCACTTTCGTTCAGCCACTCATGGTTGGAAGGAAATTAGGCAGCTGGAATACCATCCCCTTTTATACCTTGGCCCAGAAACATTTGACATTTACTAAGGGAAAGGGTAAGGAAGGCATTGAAGCCTGAGTTCTACTGCTCAGGCTGTACCAGTCAGAGCATCCCATGAGTGATAATATGCAGAAGACACTCAAAAAAGAGCGAGATTTAGGTGAGATAGTGGAATAGTACCCCAAGAGAGGAGAAATATCACTTGGCATATTTAAACTAGTCTGGAGAAAGCACTAGAAAAATCTAACCCCCCTGCACTGGTCTCCAGGGGATGAACCAGATGAAATTCTGTAAATTAGGGGTAAGACTATTCAGAATGTTGCCTAGTCCAAACACATCCCAATACCAATCATAAAGGTGATTTTCTTTAGGTAAGAAGAAAATTAGACGATGGAAAAGTTAGTCTACTTGGTAGCCATCACTTAATAGAAAACACACATTACTGAGAACAGTAAGTCCAACATATGGAAAAAATAAAGCGTGAAGATTCCATAAAATCACACTCAGTATGCACAGATTCAGCAAAATTTTCCTTAGCATATTTACTTCAAGGAAGAGTCTGGTTCTCTCATACAAATTGACAAGATGCCAGTGAGAATGGTTTGGCCACATGCTGGTATTGTTTTCATTAATATATTTAAAGAGGCCAGATGGTAAGTTGGCTATATTTACTGTTAAGGCTGTCTCACTTTTTCCATTCCTTGGCTAGATCTCCAACTGTGAAGACATGCCTACCCCCAAAAATCACAAGTGTAGCAGACAGAGTCACAATTAACTCTTTATAGTAATTTATTAGTGGGAAGTCAAGTAACAACCGCGATAAATTAGATTCTGGAACACTAGCCCTTTTAGTCCTTGCAATTCCACTAGTGCAATATGTATCTCTTACGAAGATTTCTGAAAGAAGGGGCACGGCCATGATAAATACAGAAGGAGTTTCAATATTGCATATCACTGCACAGGAGATGGAGCAAGAACTTGTGCCTCCAGTTTTTCCCCACCCAATTCTTGTTTTCCATCTTTTCCATCTGGAAGTCATGCAGGATGAATGGACTATGTCATTGAGATTCTCATTACATACACTTGGAAATTCTGGATAAGGTTCCTTTTGTTACATCATCTCCTTACAGCCTTCATTTTACTTTATAGTCTATAGTAGATCATGGCATTGCTACATTCTTATCAGTGTGACTTTTTTTTTTTTTTTAAACTTCTCTCTCCAGTTTTCTCTCCCCCTGCATTGTGGCATCCAACGCTTCCCTTATACCATTTCTTCTTCCAAAAATCCCACGTTATTTCGTTCTTATGTTATTCCCTTAATTTCTCCATTTCCCCCCCAGTCACTTACAAAGAGGGGCTGGGAAACTTTACCAGACACCTGATAGAGAACTAAACCCAAACAAAAGAATGATACAAGATATTGGACCATCTAGAAGTAATGTCCAGATCCCCTACCCACTTCAACTGGGAAAGAGGCTGGAATTCCACTTTAAGGTCCTGTCCCTAGATCGTAGTTGAGGCTCCATCTTCTATGGCAAGTGTGCTACCAGGGAGAAGCACATTCTCTCTGTCCGTATTCTCTATCCTACCCCAGAAGCTCATGGCTGCTACAAGCAGATGTGTCTGCTATTCTACCCATCCCTCACTTCCAGTTTTGGATCTTGGATATTTTCAACTGCACCTGGCTCCCAACAGCTATAGGTTGGGAAACTGTCATTCACAAAGTTTTCTACCACACTTTTCCTTGGAGCGTAACTGGACACTGCCTTAATTTTTGAATCTACGTTTGCTTCATGTCTTAAAATTCCAGTGGCTGATAGCCAGATAAACTGGCTTAAAGCGCAGCCAAGTTTTTGGGCAGTAATAGGAAACCACCTCCTGGCTGAGCCAGTGAAAATCATAAGCACTTAATTTTAAATGCAAGTACTTCATTGGCTCAGATGAGTCAATTTCCTTTCACATCTCCTAAATTTTAAACAGCTGATAGAATTAATGGGTCCTCCTAATTTCCTGTGACCTGGAGAATTTAGAAACTCCCCAGGGCACTGAATCTATTCAGCAACTTCAGGCTTTTGGAAGATATAAAGAAATCAGCTGACAGCTTTGCCAAAATAGTGCTTATGCTTTAAAATTAATTTGACTTTTCCTAATTTAAACTGTTGGATTACAAAATGTTGTTCTTGTTTGAATTTTTTTTCCCTGCAATCATCTAAAAGCCAAGATAAAGTTGCTGGGATGTCTCTGTGTAAGTTCAAACAAGCAGTTTACTTCTGCAGAATGTCCTAATGCTTTATAGCAGGGGTGGGCAAACTACAGCGCAGGGGCTACATCCGGCCCTCCAGATGTTTTAATCCGGCCCTCGAGCTCCAGACCGGGAGCGGGGTTGGGAGCTTGCCCTGCTCTGCGTGGCTCCCAGAAGCAGCGGCATGTCCCCCCTCCAGCTCCTACGTGTAGGGGCAGCCAAGGGGCTCTGTACGGTGCCCCCGCAGCTCCCATTGGCCGGGAACTGTGGCCTATGGGAGCTCCAGGGGCAGCACCTGCGGACAGGGCAGCATGCAAAGCCGCCTGGCCGCACCTCCATGTAGGAGCCAGAGGGGGGACATGCCGCTGCTTCTGGGAGCTGCTTGAGGTAAGCGCTACCCGGACCCTGCACCCCTGCCCCCCTCCTGCACCCCTGCCCCAGACCTGATCCCCCTCCTGCCCTCTGAACACTTTGGTCCCAGCCCGGAGCACCCTCCTGCACCCCCACCCCAGAGTCCATACAACCAGCCAGAGCTCTCACTCTTCACACCCCAACCCCCTGCCCCAGCCCAGAGCCCTCCTCCCCCCAAACTCCTAATTTCTGGCCCCACCCCATAGCCTGCACCCCCAGCTGGAGCCCTCAACCCCTCCCGCACCCCAACCCCCAATTTCATGAGCATTCATGGCCTGCCATACAATTTCTATATCCAGATGTGGCCCTTGGGCCAAAAAGTTTGCCCATCCCTGCTCTATAGAAAAGTGTACTTAGAGAGGACAGAAAAATTAGTGATACTTCACATTTTTAGTACTGTGTGTTAAAAGAGCTATACAATCATTAGCTAATTAAGCCTCACAAAACATATGTGAGGTGGATAAATAAGTATGGCTATTTTACGGTTCAGGAAACTGAGAAAAAAGCGACTCATCCAAGGCCACACAAGTCCTGGCGAGAACCAGGGCCTCTTGACCGCTGCCCATTCCTCCAGAGCCCAGCGCTTCACAAGAGATAAGTTAGATTATGTAGAACATGCTTTATCAAAACAAGACCCACTACCATTTCGATAATAATTGTATCAATATTCTGTGTATATTCCTCTTTAAAAATGTTAAAGATCAATGCATTCAAAGGAAAGACTATTGAATCTAATCTATTTGATAAGATGTGTGCCATTAACTTTGGGGTTGGGGGGGGGTTGGAAAGGGATGAATGGGTTAAGGTGGTTTCAACTAAAATTGCAACATTTGCTTTTTTACCATGACGAACAGTTTAAGTAACTTTTATAATTGGATTTTAGGCTTAAACAGATTTCAGTATTTGTGTGAAATGAGTTGTAAATCTTTAATTATTATAATAACCCTTGAAATCATACTAAAAGACATTCCTACACTTCAAGCACCAAAAGATGAATCAGTTTTGACTGTTAGGATAGGCTACTTCTGAGCTATGGAGAGACAAAAAAGCCTCACAAAACCTTTGAACTAAGTTAACAGTGGAAATTTTGAAATCCAAGATAGTTGTACGATTTCTCCAAGTCTTCATAAAAATACCCACCCTCTGATAAGACACCACGAAATGTCATATTTACAATATGAAACAAATGAGCAAAAGTATGTGTGTGTCCAAGTACAAGAATAATCAAGCTTATAATGGAAAGCTAGCTTCAATACGAACTATGGAGCAATAACTTGTCTCACCATGATCAGCTCAGGTAGTGGCCTTCCCAGATCTCCCAGGAATACCCAGGTGTCATTTGCACAATGGTCCTGGGGAGCACTCATTGATCCTTCCTGTGCACTTTTCTCATTTCTTCAATTTTGCTGCAAGTCTTCCAGTGGCTTCATAATTCTTTTTAACATTTTGCTTGTTTGATTATCCTTTTTTTCCTGTTTGTAGCACTGTTGTAGCTGTGTTGGTCCCAGGATATGAAAGAGACAGCATAGGTGAGGTAATATCTTTTATTGGACCAACTTCTGTTGGTGGAAGGGACAAGCTTTACAGAGCTCTTTGTCTGATCTGGAGAAAGTAACCAGAGCATCTGAGCTAAATACAAGGCGGGACAAACTGTTTAGCGTAGGGGTTTCACACATGCCGTAGGAGACCACTTAAAATGAAGAGGGCAATTAAAGGTTAGCAGACAACAGGGTTTGTTGCACATTGCTGTGATGAGCCATAAAAAGAGTGTCTCTGCTAAATCCATAGTTTTTAGTGTCCAGCAGAGTTATGAATTTAAGCTCTGAGGCCTGCCTTTTGAAAGTGTTGTGCAGGTTTCCTTTGAGGACCAGGAGTAAGAGGTCAGATATTGAGCAATGGCTTTGTGAAAAGTGTTCAATCACAGGTGATGGGGTGTTTTTGCCTTTTATCATTTTCCTGTGCAAGTTCATTTGAGAGCATAGTGATTGCCTGATTTCACCCACATAGCTGCTGTTGTTGGGACATTTAGTGCACAGGATGAGGTACACCCCATGTTGTGACAGGCACGTGTAGGACCCATGGATCTTGAAAGGTGCATTGTGGAAGGTGTTGATCATTGTAGCAGTGGAGATACGTCCGCAGGTTTTGAATCTGTTATTCTGGCAGGGTCTGGTGCTGCTTTGAGTTGATGGGTACTGGTCTGTGGGGAGCTTGCTTCTGATGATGAGCTTGGAGAGGTTCGGGGGTTGTTTGAAGGTCAGACGAGGGAGTATGGGAAAGATTTATTTCAGGATGCAGTCTTCCTCAAGTATGAGTTGTAATTGTTTTGTGATACCCCATATGGGTTCCAGTGTGAGGTGGTCAGGGACAACTGGGGTGAGCAGTTAGTGGGTCCCGTCCCCGCCCGCCCGTACTGAAGCAGGTTCCATAATGTGAGCGAGCTCTCTGGTGGAGTGTCCTTATTTAGTGAAGGCAGTTTTACTTATATTTAGGTGTGTATTCCAGAGCTTGTGTGTATCTTTTTCCACAGCAAACTAGTAAAAATACTATCATCCAGCACCCAGAAACAATCAAAAAACCTAGTATGGACTAGAGCAGGTGTAGGCAACCTATGGCATGTGTGCCGAAGGCGGCACGCGAGCTGATTTTCATTGGCATTCACATTGCCCAGGTCCTGCCCACCAGTCCGGGGGCTCTGCATTTTAATTTAACTTTAAATGAAGCTTCTTAAACATTTTTAAAACCTTATTTACTTTACACACAACAATAGTTTAGTTATATATTATAGACTTATAGAAAGAGACCTTCTAAAAATGTTAAAATGTATGACTGGCACGCGAAACCTTAAATTAGAGTTTCATTCTTCATCCGAAGAAGTGGGCTGTAGCCCACAAAAGCTTATGCTCTAATAAATTTGTTAGTCTCTAAGGTGCCACAAGTACTCCTGTTCTTTTTTTAAATTAGAGTGAATAAATGAAGACTCGGCACACCACTTCTGAAAGGTTGCCGACCCCTGGACTAGAGACTAATCAGTAGCATTACATGACATCCATGCCAACAACCTACTGTGAGCCATTAGGACTGCCTTCAACTCTGAGCACATATGAAAACATGTCAGGGCATCTCAGTTTTCATGAATATCCTATACAGTAACCCTTAATTATACATATATTTTTAAAAAGAAAACCTAGACATCATAGCAGCCCATATGCCTCATCTCAGTTATACCGAATAGCTGTTTTCATATGGCATTTCAGTATTTCAGGAAGAAAAACACTTTGAATATTTAAGTCATTATACTGAGCATGCATTTGCTGACACATTAAGGTAACTACTGTGGAAGCAGAGCAAGGCCTGACACTACAATATGGTTATTACACCACACCTTACAAAGAACAAAGTAATCCACACACTAACTATTTTTCTCAGTGAAGTAATGCAAAGCTTCAAGTCCCTCCTCAGTCTTGCCACTACTGACATGAAAGCCTTTTCTGTAGCTACCTGGTAAGTGGAACAGGCTTTACTTCTCAAATCTCACCTGAAAACCTCCCTTGTTTATGCCCTCCTAATGCCTCTGTTTAACTAAAGCATTCTGGGAGGCATAGCTTCCATGAAAAACATAAAAAGAGTAAAGTTTCCCTATAAATAGTTTATGTAACATCATCTTCTGGTTTTGTTGCTCTTCTTCAAACTGAACTGGAGTTCCCAAGTTATAAATTGTCACAGTATGTTGCATTTGACCACTGGCTCTTGAAGCAGATTACATTCACCACATTTGAACCAGAGACAGTGCAAATACAGAGCACAGATCTGTATAACTTGGACTATTGCCAGTTTAGTCTCATGAATCCACTAAACCATTTTGGAGATGAACCAAGTCTGGAAATTTTAAGGAGCCAAATAGCTGCTTTTGGGGACAGAACAATATATATGTAACATCACTAACGATCAGCTGAGAGAGTTGAAAATATTCATCTTCATTTTAGAAAGGTTAGCTGTTTTGAGAACAGGCTTAGCAAATCTAGAAGTTGAGATTCAATAAAATCACCTGGGATACTCTTACATAGTAGAAGCTCTTCTCACTGCAGCAAAGCTCATGGTTTTACCACACCTCACAGTTTTAATGGAGGGAGGAATTACATGTTCCCCATACCTATATTTGTAACCATCAGAGCAGCAGCAGCTCTTTCTTAGTTCCACACTGCTATTCTAACTGGTGATCCAGGGATGCACTGGGGGCAGAACTCTGGGCAGGAGCCGGCCTAGCTGTGGCTGTGACAGCAATATAATTAGTCTCTCCTTGCTCTCCATGCCCACAGCACCAGATCATACCAGTGGCCCAGCAGAATGAAACTGACAAAGATAATGCCACTTCTGCTGTTACCACTGGGAAATGAGCTATGAGCAGGAGCACAGGTTAAATAAGTATAAGGACAAACAGAGAAGGTAGAAAGGGAAGGGAAGAAAATAGAAGGGGGCTTAGCAGCAAATCAGAGTTTAGGACCAAACACAGATCCTCATCCCCTGGGGTAAAACAGCCTTGCACTCAGTCCCTAGAAGGAAAGGCGTGATTACCATAATTCTTTTGGAAACTCATCTGTGATCTCCAATCCTCTAGCAATCGGAGGGTCTCTACAAGGCGTGTTGGTGAGGATAGATATTAAGTACTAAGAGGGAATCCAGGAAGACCTATGAATAAAAAGGGGAGAGAAATTCCAAACCAAGGCAAAGACAAAAACCCATAAGACACTAGTGAAAGAAAGGGAATCGCAATGTGTAATTTTAGGGGGAGGGTTATATCTGAGTTTTTCCAATGTCCAGCCCAATGGTAGTTAGTAAAAAACAAAAAAATCAAACTTCTCCCCAGTAACTTTTTATGATCTCGTTCTTGGGGGAGGGGGACGGGGACGAACACACACACACACACACACACACACACACACACACACACACACACACACACTAAATGGTCTCAAGGGAGCCTGGAAATAATTACTTTGGGCTTCTAAAGGGGGTGGGGAATATAATGAAGGTGAAGAGGCAGGCATATGCTTTAGGTAGCTATTCACCTAATAGGAAAAGACTCCTAAAAGATGGAGATATCGCTGGGTACCACCTGAATCACAAAAGCAAAATGTTGAGTTTGGGAAAGAACTCTGTGTTGCTTCTGTGGCCCACATTTCTGCACCGAAGATTATTATTACAGTAATTGCAGTACCAGTGGTGTTACCGTAGTGCCTAGGGGACCTAGTCATAAACCAAGCCCCACAGTGCTAGGCACACTACAAAACCGATCCTGACAAAATAGTACCTAATGCCTCGCTTATAGTCTCTCCAGTGCTGGTGATTCCATAACCTCCCCATGAAGCTAATTCCATAGCCCCAATTATTCTAATAATCCACGAACTGTTTCCTAATTAACTTTAGTTTACCCTGCTGCTATTTAAAGAGTCACTGACACCTGTAATATCCACCACAAAACAGGTGAAACAACATTCCCTGGGTTGACTGATAGTCTAGAGCTGTGTTTCTTAACCTTTTTTTTATACCAGGGACCGGCCTGCTGCCTTCCTAAACTGTGTCAGGGAGATCTCAGGGACTGGCGCCAGTCCATGGACCATTTTTTGAGAAACAATGGTCTAGAAAAGTCTACGTACTGCTAGCATCTGAGTCCTCCCCCAACATCACCATGTGAGCAGACCTATTTTCAGCAGTATCTGATCTCTCATCAGATCATGTGTTTTTGTGGTATTTTCTCTAGTTTTTAAAGGGTTTACTTTACTTCTTTACAGGAAACTTTCGCTGAGTGTTTATATGTGGCTTTTACACGCCGGCCACCAGGTTTTTAATAGTTGCTTTGTTAATATATTTGGGAGCAGTAATGCACTATAATATTTGCAGTTCTATGTGGGCAGATTCGTTTAACCATTTCAGACATGATGAGCAGATGTGTTGTATCTGTCTGTTCTATATGCATAAAGACTGGGTTATATTTGCAAAAACCCCTCTTCCCACAACACAAACAAACTAGAAGAATTAAGTTCAGGTCATGCAACACACTAGTAAAAGCTGCACCACAGCAGCAAGCTACGCAGTGCACATTTTAAATATCACCACCCCCAAGTTCTTCTACATCTGTATATAATACACCACAGAGACAATACCTCAGATATCTCCATAGACCTCTCGAGTGTGGAGAGCAGTAAAACATAAGGGAAAGCACAGAATGAGGGGCTGTTGCTCTCTGGATCCCATTCATTCTTTCTCTCCTTATTAACTGCCACTACACTCCCATCATTGAGGTGGGTGTTTTGTTTTGTTTTTAAACAGAAAGCTCTCTCCCAGCGCTGGTGCCGCGACTACACAGCCACATTAAAGCGCGGCCGTGGCAGTGCTTTAACGTTGCTAGTGAAGACATACCCTTAGCCACTGTCCTCTTTACATCACATTTTACAAATTTAAACACTGTTCTATCACTGAGTCTTCTCTCAAAACCGATCATGCCCTCAGCCTTTCCTCAGGTCTCTCTGCCAAACCTTCTAGGGTTCTAGATCAGGGGCAGACAAACTTTTTGGCATGAGGACCACCCCGACCCCTACCTCTGGCCCCTGACCACCACCCCAAAATCCCCTGCCCTCTATCCAACCCCCCGCTCCCTTACCGTGCTGCCTGGAGCACTGGTGGCTGGCGGCGCTACAGCCGTGCCGCCCAGAGCACCAGGATAGGCAGCCACGCCACCCGGCTGGAGCCAGTCACGCCACTGGCAGCACAGAGCACCAGGTCAGGTCCCGGCTCTGCAGCTGCGCTGCCTCAGGAGCTCACAGCCCTGCCGCCCAGAGCATTGCACCGGCAGCGGAGTGAGCTGAGGCTGCGGGGGAGGGGGAACAGCAGGGGAGGAGCGGGGGGCTAGACTCAGGGGCCAGACAGGAAGGTCCTGCGGGCTGGATGTGGCCTGCAGGCCATAGTTTGCCCACCTCTGTTCTAGATGCTCTCCTCTGTCTCGCTCCAGTTTGATTTTTCAAAGCATGGCACCCCAAACTTAACACAGTGGGTGGTCCCAGTAGTTTGGCAGAGGCTTTTTTCCAACTGACATAGTATACTATAATTTAAACCTCTTCAAAGGAGTCCTACCATAAGAACATAATAATGGTCATACTGGGTCAGACCAAAGGTCCATCTAGCCCAGTATCCAGTCTTCCGACAGTGACCAATGCCAAGTACCTCAGAGGGAATGAACAGAACAGGTAATGATCAAGTGATCCATCCCCTGTCACCCATTCCCAGCTTCTGGCAAACAGAGGCTAGGGACACCATCCCTGCCCATCTAGTTCTTTTTTGAACCCTGTTATAGTCTTGGCCTTCACAACATCCTCTGGCAAAGAGTTTCATGGGTTGACTGTGTTGTGTAAAGAAATACTGTATTTTCTGGCGTATAAGACTACTTTTTAACCCAGGAAAATCTTCTCAAAAGTCGGGGGTCGTCTTATACGCCGGGTGTCGTCTTATATGGCGGGTGCTGAAACTTCTGAGCCGGACTGGAGAATCTGCGGTCGCCGCATATGGTGGGGGGAGCTCAAAAACGGCCGCGGCCGCATCCCCGCCCGATGACGAGGTGAGGGGGCGCCTCACCGGGAAGGTGTAAGTGAAGGGCGGAGCAAGCTGCAGGCGTCCGGGATGCCCGGGGTATGGAAAACAGAGATAGAGCGGCGCTGTGCCCAGAAAAACACGCCTCTTTCACCCGTCTGGCCCGCCCTTGTATCCTATTACCGTACCTCCTTCTCTGCCTCTCAGATCTCGCTCCTGAGGACTGCAGTGAAGCGGCGCAGGCGCGCATGTGCGAGATCTGAGAGGCAGAGAAGGAGGTAATAGGATACAAGGGCGGGCCAGACGGGTGAAAGAGGCGTGTTTGCGCTACCGCTCTGATAGTCTTGGAGACAGGGAGGGCTGGGCAGGCAGGGAGAGCTGACCAATCCAAGCAGGCTTTGTATACAACAACCAGCCAATTGCCGGTAAGGTACATCGCTTGCCGTGATTGGCTGGTTGTTGTATACTGGGTACCACATACAGTACAGCACCAGTATCTGTACCTGTTCATACAGTATAGCACCAGTACATACAGTACAGTATACAAATGTCCAACAGTCAAAACCCCATCATGGCTCCACCAGCAAGAAGAAAGAAATATGAAGCCAGTTTCAAACTTAAAGTTGTAAACTTTGCCATGGAACATAATAACTGCGCTGCTGCAAGACAATATGGAGTAACAGAAAAGATGGTTCGGGACTGGAAAGCAAATGAAAAAGCATTAAAGAGTATGCCAAGGGGTAAGTGTGCATTAAGAAGAGGCACTCCACATTGGCCAGAACTTGAAAAACATGTAGCAGACATGGTGAATGAGCATCGCCAAAACAGTTATGGAGTGACACGAAATAAAATACATTTGTTTGCACTTCAGTGGGCCAAATCTAACCCAGATCACAGCAACAGATTTAAGGCCACTGTATCCTGGTGTACTAGATTCATGGGAAGGCATAATATGGTACTGAGGCAAAAGATGAAAATTGCCCCAAAATTACCTGCAGATCTTGATAGCAAAGTAAATAGTTTCCATCGATACGTAATACAACAGCGCACTAAACATGGCTATGCGTTAAGTAGTATTGGAAATATGGATGAAACTCCAATGAATTTTGATATGGTTGGAAATAAAACTGTCCATCAAAAAGGTGAAAAAACAATTTTAATTAAAACAACAGGACATGAGAAGTCCAGTTTTACAGTGGTACTAGGATGCACAGCTGATGGCGCCAAACTGAGACCAATGATTATTTTTAAAAGAAAAACAATGCCGAAATTCAAGTTCCCTGTTGGTTGTTTTGTACATGTGAATGAAAAAGGCTGGATGGATGAAGAAGGGGTAAAGCTATGGCTTGATAATGTATGGAGCAGGCGACCAGGTGGACTTATTCAAAAATGTAGTCTACTGGTGTGGGATATGTTCAGGGCTCATTTAACTCCCAGCACCAAGCAAATGCTTGCAAGACTAAACACAGATGCAGCAGTTATTCCTGCAGGATTGACATTGTTGGTACAGCCACTGGATGTGTGCCTAAACAAGCCATTTAAAGATCGCATTCAAGAACAGTGGAATGAATGGATGGTTAGCGGCGAAAAGTCATTCACAAAAGGAGGAAACATGCGTGCTCCACAGTTGGATGTTTTGTGCAAGTTTGTCATAAAAGCCTGGAATGATATTGATGCAGAAACAGTAATCAAGTCTTTCAAGAAGTGTGGCATATCAAATTCATTAGATGGTATGGAGGACGACTACTTGTGGCAAGATGAAGAGGAAGCCGAAGCTGAGACCACACCATCTGATACGGAATTCGATCCATACGATGACTGCCTTACAAATGTATCACAAGATATCATTAATGTACTTATGATATCAGATGACGAACAGGAGGATTTTGAAGGCTTTTAAAGGGAAACTGTCACGCCAGCAAACCCTGTAAAAATGCCGTAGCTTGCAGTTATGATGGGCGTTGCTAACTTGCCAGGGACTTGCCCGGCACTTGCTCTCTCTCTCTTGTTTGTTATCTTCCTCCTATCATCATCAGTTCCAGTTTGGTTGACAGCTTAGAAAACAAACAGCATGGCAGCTCCCATGGGTTTATTGTCTTATCCTTCCTTTCAGCTTTAGAGTGAATTAGGAAAAGTTTAATCCACTTGCACTGTTTTATGTTTACATGTTTGATGACAAACAGCCTTATGTTTATAAGTGACAGTTTTCCTGCTAAGTACCTGCATGTCATAAGCATTTGAATTAAAATTACCATATTGAAATCAAATCTGATGTTTTTTTAATTTTTTTTTGGTGTGCATTGGAAGAGGGGTAGTCTTATACGGCGAGTATATCCCAAACTCTATATTTTAACTGGAAAAGTTGGGGGTCGTCTTATACGCCCAGTCGTCTTATACGCCGGAAAATACGGTACTTCCTTTTGTTTGTTTTAAACCTGGTGCCTATTAATTTAAACCTGCTGCTACTAACCTTCTGCAACTAATGAGGATGTTTTCTAGATGACCACCTGCTGCCACAATTTCTCTGTACAAGCTCTAGCCTTTCAGAACACACTGTATAACTATTAAAGTTTGCTGTAAAAGCAAATTTAAGCTTTTTCTTCACATGAGTTGCCTGTATATGAATAGTTTTATTACTACACAGGTTTGAGTTGTCACTATACTTTCAGGAGAAGCTGGTGCGAAAGCACAAATACAAATTGAGCAAAAAGAATTGGGAATACAATACTTCACAGTTCTTCAGTATTCCTGGCAGCCTTCTGAAGTGTTTGGTAAACATCTGTCCTTGAGAGACTTGAGACAGAAGAGATCGGGGGTGGGAAGACAGGAATGTGAAAAACATTTTTCAGAAAAACCCAACACAATGGATTTGTGTGTGCATATGTGCAGGGGAGGCAATTGGATTTTGAGCTGTTTTATCTACCACGGAAGTGTTTACATGATCATATGCTTGAAAAGATTTTTCATACTAGAAATATTAGCATCTAGTTTCAAATGTAAATTAACTATTTTAAACAAATTAAAAGGTCAATGATGAGACCACTGAGGTCTTTGTTATGCCTATTAGAAAATAAAAAATTGCCTTGAAGCTTAGAGGAAAGGAGGCTGGGCACAATCCTTGAATGGCTAATGGATGGGATCAAATGATACGGGAGGGGTGGAGCTGTGAAACATTACAGGGGCTTGGTTTGCTAAATTCCATAAATTTCTGGAAGGTGGAAAGGTCATTTAATAACATGGTTCAGTAGAAAGCTGGCTAGCTCAACTTATTTTTCCAGTCTTCACAGTGCTGAATTCACTGGGTGCCTGGTTTCTCAGTCCAACTAGTAAATTTGAAAGCTGCTGATCAATACTGCAAAAAGGCAATTACCAAACATCAGGTGTAAGACTGTATCTTTCTTCACTTTCAGCGCACTGAGTAAGATGGAGACACTAGAAGGGGAGGGCTCGGAGATACTACAGAGAATTCTTTCCCAGGTGTCTGTCTGGTAGGTCTTGCCCATATACTCAGGATACAACTGATCACCATATTTGGGGTCAGGAAGGAATTTCCCCCAGGTCAGATTGACAGAGACCCTGGGGGTTTTTCACCTTCCTCTGCAGCATGGAGCACGGATCACTTTCAGGTTTAAACTAGTGTAAATGGTGGATTCTCTGTAACTTCAAGTGTTTAAATCATGATTTGAAGACTTCAGTAACTCAGCCAGAGGTTAGGGGTCTAATACAGGAGTGGGTGGATAAGGTTCTGTGGTCTGCAGTGTGGCAGTCAGACTAGAAGATCATGATAGCCCCTTATGACCTGAGTCTAAGAAGCAGGAACAAGCAATTGAATGGACTGAAGTAATGAAATCAACAATTCTTCTGAAGTAAAATGTATACTATTGCCAAGAGTTGTTAAATAGCAAGTTAGGAAGGATTTTTAGTTGCTCTCAAAAGCTTTGACTACAGTGGGAATGTTTTCCTGAAATTCCCTAATTAAGTTATTACCAGTTCAGCTAAATTAATGAGTGCTAGTGTAGATTCAACAAGTACTAGTACCCATATGGGGGACAAAATGCATTCCTACTTAACATTATTGATTCCTCATCTGAAAAGAAAGCAAAAATATATTGTGTGAATTTGCTGAAAATGCCATCCCAAAATACAGAGAAAGTATTACAAGAAGGTCTTTTTGCCACTTGCTCATACTGAGCAATTAAAATGAGATGAGAGTTTAGCAGGTGCATTTATCCTAAAATTCTGATGTATGAGTGTTCAGTACACTTAAACATTGCTGAAAAAGTAGTACACATATCAGTCCTTAAATCACACTGGAGAAGTTCAAATATTCTTCCAAACCACCCATCAGAATAGGGGGCAGAAATCAACAGAGTCTAGCAGCACACACAATTGTATCTTGAACATCTGCACAATCTATAGTGAACACTGCCTCATTTTGGCGACTCGTGGGCAGCCCTTATTTTGTGGGCGGAGTTTGAAAGAGTACCTCCACCTTTTTTCTCCTGCAATCAGTAGCATAGCTAGCGGGGTGCAGGGAAAGCAGCCGCTTCCCCTCAGCACATTTCCCAAAAGCGGTGCCTGCCGGGCCGGAGCTGGGGGCAGCACGGCCAGAGGATCCATGGCGGGGGAGTGGCGCGTGAAGGGGATCGGCTCCTCAGCCATCACGCCCCACGCTCAGCGCAGCCCCAACATCACCGCAGCCACCTCCTGCAGCGGATCAGGGCTCGGCGGCCAAGCGCTCCCCGCCCCTTGCTAATGCGCCATGGAGCGAGGCTTGGCCAACAATTCACGAGCTGGAGCTGGGATCCGCCCGCGGCGCGGGGCCGGGATTGGCCGGGGACAGGCGGCCAGGACAGAAGGTGAGCGGCAGGGGTCCGGTGCCTTGCACTGGGGGATCCAGGCGAGGGGCTCCCCGGGGCCAGGGCTGCAGGGCATGCTATCTGGACGGGGGGCCCTGGCGCAGCACAGGAGTCCGGGGCAGGAGGGACGGGACCCTGCGGGTGGGGCCGGGCAGCGCAGCCCGGCGGGGGACACCGGCAGAGCAGGCTGGGTAGGAGAGATTCTCCTGGGACCGCGGGGGGATGGGGGTATCTGCACCCCCTGGAAGCCCGCAGGAATCCCGAGCCGGGCCCCGGGGTTAATCTGGGGGGGGGGGGGGGGGGGGGGAAAGGGGGGGGCCCCAGGGGGGGGGGGGCCAGGGGAGGAGCCAAGGGGGGCGCCCCCAATGTTTGCTCCCCCAACACTTAGAACCTGGCTACACCACTGCCTGCAATCTGACCCCTGACCCTGCATGGACCAGTCTCACACCCCTATCTTTGTAGTACTCGAGGGGACTTTCCTCTCTGCACTTGGACTTTTTCAGCTCTACAACACCTCCTCTTTCAGTGCACCAGTGTGTGCAACTGGGTTTAAAGTGAAACACAAAAACAAAAGAGCCATGTTGTCTATATGCTGCTTTGAACAGGGCTCTGGTGTCTACCTATCAGTATAACATGGCTTTGCTAGACACTTCATGGTGCTACCATTCCTTATTCATTTTACCTGGGAGTGTTCAGTACTGAAACCAAAATGTATCATGACAGCAGCATCTCAAAAAACCATCCAGCTTGCACTCTCATTCAGCAAGATTTCCAAGCTCCTTTCCTTCCCAGTCATTGTTCATAGCTCCATGACACTCAGCAGAGACAGACAAAGGAGGTTAAGTATCCTGAACTAGTGCCAGTGTTCAAGTTCACTAAGCAGAGAAAAATTAGGCTGTCATGTGAAGACGATGGTTCAAAGTAAAACGCATTTTCTGGTCCTAATCTAATGCCAAGAGGACATTTGTGTACATCACAAAACTACCATATTTCAGCACAATGTATTACAAACAACATTCTCTGTTCACGAAGGACCCTAGGCTTGGAAAAGCAGCAAGTGCTGTAGCTCAGGATAGAGGTGCAGAGCTGTGGGGAGTGCAGTAATAGAAAAGCAGGTGAGGTCACACAGGTCAGAATTAATGGGGATTGACAGAGCTATGGAGGGACACAGGACAAAGAGAAATGGTCATTATGTAAGCAAGGTTGAACTAGCTCTGCTAGCATTATGCCTGGCTCTATTCAGTATGATTGGTATCTGAGTTCTGAGATAAAGTCACTTTAGACAAGTGATTTAATACAATTGTTCAATAAAATGGTTTAATACAAATACGTGTCAGCTCAGACAAAAAGTTAGCAGCTACCACTATTTGGAAATCAGTTTCTGAAGGCTGGTACTGTATATTAGGCTTTCTCCAGCCAGACGGGGATAATTGTCAGTAGAGCAGGAATATAATCAACCTTGGGGCAGAACTGACACTACTGGTTCAGTCACTCCTTGCAATAAGATCTCTATACCTGCCTGCTCAACATCTACTGCTGAAAGTTGCTATAGGCACTAGAAGAATAAAGTGAAATACAGAAGAGTGAACATGAAAATGGACTGCTGTACATTGGGGGGGGGGGGAAGCCTACACACAACTTCATTATAGCATTTGTTGTGGTAAGAATCTTTATGTAGCAGTTTATTCAGTTAAACACAACTGGGAACCTGTGACTAATTATTTCCATTGAAGCATGCACCTCGCTTATTGCAACATAGGTTTTAGTTTTTTCCCTCCAGATTTCTAACAGCAGCTTTGGCAAATGTGGTCTGAGACAGAAGAGCACTACAGAAAACCTGCACTAACAATCTCCTCCAATAGGAAACCATCATTGCATCCAAGTTTCTAGCACAATTTTGTGCAACCTCTACTCACAAGCTATCCCTACTAGCAAACTGATTTTGGCTCATGCCTTGGGTGGTTCCAACATGTCTGTTTCCCCATCCCCACGTGGCCCAAAAGTTTCACTCAAACTCCCAGAACATCCCAGTGAAACTCAGTGCTCTCACCTTTCATTTTGACAGTGGGGGAATTGGGTCCAGCTGATTGCTTCCTCCATCCTCTCCAGTTCTGGCAAAGGCTCTCCGCCTCAGAGATGAAGGAACAAAGGGAGTCTTCCTCAAAGCGGTCAGAGTCTTCGAAAGAAAACCTTTCCCCGTCCTCCCACTCCGCAAACATGAGTTCCATCACATCCAATAGACACGAGGAAGGAAAGGGACAGACCTGATCACTCAGACAGATGGATGAACGTGACTCCAGGACAACTTTTATCGATAATTAAAAGTCCAGCTCCACTCAGGTCCCCATACTACAATACCAGGGAAAAAACAGAGCAACAGCTGTCTCAAGCGGGGAGATCAGGAAAGTGACATAAAATAAGGGAAACTCGTAAAAATCCCAAAGATACCAAGTTCTTTAAAAAGTTTAAAAACTTTTATGTCCACAAAACATACTTAAACCCTAGGACTTGGTTAGTCCGTTGAATGATGCTTCCAGCTGTGACACAGGCGTGTGTCTGACAGACACAGGAAAGTCTGAAGGTTTCAGCTGCAAGTGACTAGTGAGTCTGATAGGGGAAAAGGGGGTTGTTTGTTTCTTTTAAGTTTCACTATAGATTCAGGTCTCCCTGAGGTTGTGCTTTTCTCTCACTACAAGTGCAAAAAAAAAAAATCTGCTTTCTCCCCGTCACAAAAAAAAGTAGTGGGGGGCTGGAGGTGGGACACTTCCTGTGTTTGAATGGATGTAAAACCTCCCCTGTTCTCGTGAGGGGTCGGGATGGGGGGTGGTCCTCACGCACTGCTTGGGAGGCAGGGGGCGCGTCGTGGGTGAAACAGCCCCAGGTGTAGGAGGAAGAGCGAAGGGAAAAGCAGCGCCCTGGGCAGGGGAAGGTTGGAGGGCTCTGGGGAGGAGCGATGCCCGGGTCAGTGTCCCAGGGCTCGGTGTCCGGGGAAGGAAAGGAGCCGTGTCGCTGGGGTCGGTCCCTGGGGTGGAGGAAGGAAAACAGTGATACCCGTGGTCAGTGCCCAGGAGGTGGGGGGCGCGGTGGCCCCAGGGGTCAGTGCCCGGGGAGGGGGCTGCCCAGGAGGTGTTGGATAGGAGGAGCGATGCCCCGGATCGGTGCCCCGAGGGGGAATAGGAAGCTGTGTCCCGGGGGTGGCTACCAGAGCGCTGGCAGCGTTTCCTGCTCCATGGGGCCGGCGGGCAAGTGCGGGGGCGCCGCTCCAGCGGCTGACGGACGCGGAGCTGCCGCCGCCGCCGCCTCCCGGGGCTGGGACCGCGCGGCTCCGGGGTGCCGGTCTCTAGCGCTCCATGGCCCCAGCTCCCCGCGAAGGCTCCCCCGCAGCCCGGTCCCGACTCCTCTCCTGGCGCAGGCAGCGGCCGGACTCCCCTCCCCGGCCGGGTAAGATGGCTCTGCGCCGCCCAGTATCACCTGCCGACCCCCGCCAGCCGGGACCCGCTTCCGCCGCGCCGCTTCCGGCTTCCGCCCGCCCCGCGGGACACCGCCAGTCCCAGCATGCTACGGGGCCCGCGTGCATGCTGGGACTGGCAGTCCCCACCGGCCGGAGGACAACACCTCGGGCTGACATCAGAGTGCATGCTGGGATATGTAGGAAGAGTGTGTGCTCACCAGACATGTGAGGTTCTTACCCAGGAAAGCTTATGCTCCCAATACTTCTGTTAGTCTCAAAGGTGCCACAGGACCCTCTGTTGCTTTTTACAGATTCAGACTAACACGGCTACCCCTCTGATACTGGGATGTGTTATTCCGGGGGGGAGAGGCTCACAGTGTATGCTGGGATGTGCAATTCCAATAGGGAGGAGGCCCTCACACGGCATGCTGGGATATGTAGTGCCTGTAGGGAGAGGGGGCACTCACCAGACATTCTGAGATGTGTACTTTCTATAGGGTGGGAAGCTACGGATGCCAACTTTCTAATCACACAAAACCGAACACTCTAGCCCTGCCCCACCCCTGAGGCCCTGCCCCTGTCCTGCCCCTTCCTTGGGACCCCGCCCCTGCTCACTATATTCCCCTCCCCCCTCGGTAGCTCGCTTTTCTCCACCCTCACTCACTTTCACTGGGCTGGGGTGTGGGACGGGTGAGGACTATGGCCTGGGGGTGCTGGCTCTGGGGTGGTGCTGGGGATGAGGGGCTTGGGGAGGTGGCTCCAGGCTGGGGGATGGGGCCAATGGATTCGGAGTGCAGGAGGGGGATCTGGGCTGGGGAAGGGTGTGGGCTCTGGGGTTTGGGGGGGGCTAAGGGCTAGGTGCAGGAGGGGGTATGGGCTCTGGGCTGGGGGTCCAGGCTCTGGGGTGCAGGAGGGGGCTCCAGGTTTGGGGGGGCTTAGGGCTGGGGTGCAGGAGGGATATGAGTTCTGGGCTGGGGGTGTGGTCTCTGTAGTGGCAGCAGGGATGAGGGGTTTGGGGCATAGGAGGGGACTACAGGTTTGGGGGGGCTCAGGGCTAGGGCACGGGCTTACCTCGGGCGGCTCCTGGTCAGTGGCGCAGCAGGTCCAGCTCCTAGGCGGGGGGAGAAGGCAGGAAGCTCTGCGGCGCATGCTGCTCTCACCCGCAGGCACTGCCACCCCAGCTCCCATTGGCCGGTTGACAGCCAATGGGAGTGGGGGGCCCCCACCTAGGAGCTGGACCTGCTGGCCATTTCCAGGATATAGTGCAGTGCCTCAGGACAGGTAGGGACTAGCCTGACTTAGACCTGCAGCACTGCCAACCAGGCTTTTAATGGCCTGGTAGGCGTTGCTGACCAGAGCCGCCAGGGTCCCTTTTCGATCGAGTGTTCTGGTTGAAAACCAGACACTTGGTCACCTTTCAGAGGTACTCACCATGCATGCTGGGATGTGTAGTTCCTGTAGGGAGTGGGCTTTCACACAGCATACTGGGATATGTAGTGGGGGGGGGGCTCACAATGCATACTGGGATTTGTAGTCTTCTACCAGGGAACAGTTCAGAGTGAGGGTGACCCAGAACACCCAAGGGATGGAAGAGAACAGGTACTGTCTCCACCCAATACAAGCAGGGAAAGCTTATCCCCTGCAGGACACATGTGGGCAGTCCCCACTGAAGACGGTTCAGGGCCAGGTGCTGACAGAACTCCCCAAAGCACAGGGAGACGGGCACTGCTTCCTCTCCTCCCCCCCACCCACCGAATCCTGAGGCTTTTGCTTATCCTCACTCCTCCCACTCAGCTGCACCCCTCCAGCGATCACTTAATAAATGCCTCTCTAGCCCAGCTCCTGCCAGATCTCTCTGCTGATGCCGCTTTCCCTCCTGTTATATGTACAACATTGGTGCACCTTCCCCCATCATGCTCTCCCCTTCTATCAGCTTTGGGCTTCCCTCCCCTCTTCTCTTTGAATAAGCTCCAGAGCCTGGGTCCTGGCCCCCATCTTTGAGAGGGTCAGACTCCAGATACAGGCCCGGCCTTGAAAATTGCAACTCACCCACTTTCCCAGGGATGCTCTAACTTGCATCCCCATCCAAGGCCTCTATGGGTCTTGCAGCAGCCAAGGTACAGGACACCTAGGCCTCACCTCACTGCTCCCCCAAAGTGCAATACTCTCTGGATAACCCCTTGCAAACAGGGGGTGCTCACGTGTACATGGGAAGCTGGGCATAGATCCAGTTCTGTGCTGGGTGGGAAAGGCCCTCTATATTGTTGGAATTCCTCAGGAAAGGCGAGCTCATTTTGCTCAGGTGGCTGCTTTGACAGTCGGTGGCCAGTACCTTACACACATGCATTAGAAACTGATTGCCAGTAGGCAGGCCCAAAACAGCAGGGTTAGCCCAAAGTCTTATTACAAACAGTATGTGGGAATTTTAACACCTTTTAGAATGTCTGTCTAAGATTACTCTAAAAGTAAATGTATCTTGATAACCACAGTAAATGGCTCCAATACTCTCCTTTTGCATAGCTGGCCTCTGTCCATAGCACATATGTAGCAGAGCAGAGCACCAAGCTAAGCAAACAATTCAAAAACAGAGACAGGGAATCAAGCACTCTTTGCAGGGATAAATTATCTTTTTTGAAGGGTAATTCTACTCTGAGCATCACTATAAAGAAAAAAGCACCCTTTGTTCAGCAGATCTGCTCACGCATGTATCAGTCAGTCAGTATCAATCACTTGAGTGACTAAAATAAATGTTTGGTACTTTTTACTCCATTAATCCTGCAGAGCCAACATAACCAAGAGGAAGTGACCTGGATTCTATTCCTTCTTGTGCATCAACAGAATTGTTTATTAGTTATGCCTGTGCAAACTGATTGAACACAATGGAGCTGCACACATGGTACTGAGCAGGGCCGGCTCCAGGCACCAGCTGAGCAAGCTCGTGCTTGGGACGGCAGATTTCAAAGGGCGGCATTCCATCTAATCCTTTTTTTTTTTTTTTGGTTTTGGTTTGTTTTGCGCTTCATCGCTTTGGCCGCCCCTGCAGGTTTTTTCTTTTTGCTTTACTGCTCCCGCCACCCTGTAGGGGGCAAAGGAGGGGAGTGCCCTGCATCAAGCCCAGTAGGGCAGCCCGCATCCTTCCCTGCCTGCTGAATGGAGCGGCGCGGAGCCCTCCCAGCAGGCAGCACAGCAGAAGGGGCCGCGTGGCAAGCGCCCCACTTAAGGAAGCCCTGGCCGCCCCCCCTATCTCTCCCCCCCCCCGCTAGCCGGGGTCCGCACTCCACTGCCCAGGGTCTGCAGGGCTGGGAGTCCCCCTGCACCCACGCTCCCACCGCCCCGCAGGTATTTTTTGTTTGTTTTTATTTTTTCTTTCCTTTGGTGCTCCGGCAGTTTGTCATCCCCCCGCCCGCCGCTCCGGCCGGGGGCAGGTTTGTCCCCCCCCGCCTTTGCTGCTCCGGCTGGCCGGTTTGTTCTCCCCCCTCCCCCTTCGCCGCTCCGGCTGGGGGTAGGTTTGTTTTCCTCCTCCCCTCCCCTCCCCTCCCGCTGCTGCTCTGGCCGGCCGGGCGTTTTTTGCTTTGGGCAGCAAAAAAGCCAGAGCCTGCCCTGGTACTGAGAGCAGAATTTGGCTCATAACATCTATTACTGGTGATGCTGCATGAGACATGGATACCTTAGCTTCACTCTCATTTGATCTGAAGTCCTTGACACAGAACAAGCAAAGAACCCCACAATGAAATTTTAACTTTAAAAGTACATGTTTTTAATTGGGGAAGAAAGTCTATGGGAAAAGAAGAGAACACAAAAGAAATAAGATGATGGGAATTCCTGCATGAATATTATGTCTGGAATAATATTTGGTGGAAGGAGTCATAGTCAGCAGTCTGAATCAAACTATAAAGCCCATTCCGCTTACCTCAGACCAAGAAAGAATCTTCTTGCTCCAACAAAGCTTGGAGGAAGATAGGCCTGTGTGTGGGGTGAAATGGGTTTAGATATTCAGAGTAACACTAATATTAGGAAGAATGAGCCACCGCCCATTCCATTTATATAAGGAGACAACTAAGGTGGTGCTAGATACATTGCTCCGCCCAGAACACAGGTGATCTCACCTACAGCTGGACAAAAGTTATAAATAAAAGTGAGCTAGGAGAATTACACTTTTGTGGGGGAAGACCTAGAAAAACCAGGCTGCTAATGAAGTAAAAGCATACTGACTCTATATAAGCCTTTTTTCCCCTGTTATCCCAGTGTTGGAAGTGCTTATTTTTACATTGTTTGTCTGAGATTATTTTATAGCCAATATGTGAATTTGGGGAATACTCAGTACTAAGTCTTCTCTCTGGACTACAATAAATGAATGTCAAGCAAACTCAGGCAGAGTATGCATTGCCCTTTTTATGGCTGGAAGGGGGGAGGTAAGAGTCTAGGAGGAAAGGAACTAAGGAGATGAAGACAGAAGTAATGAGAAACAGTGGTGGTGGGGGGAGAGGATGTAAACCTCTATAAAGGGAGCAAAGCTACTTGGCTTAGGCCTGGTCTACACTATGAGTTTAGGTCGACTTTAGCAGTGTTAAATCGAATTAAGCCTGGACACGTTCACACAACGAAGCCCTTTCTATCGACTTAAGGGGCCCTTTAAACCGGTTTCTTTACTCCACCTCTGATGAGGGGATTAGCGATAAAATCGGCCTTAGCGGGTCGGAATTGGGGTAGTGTGGACGGAATTCAACATTATTGGCCTCCGGGAGCTATCCCACAGTGCTTCATTGTGACCGCTCTGGACAGCACTCTCAACTCAGATGCACTGACCAGATAGACAGGAAAAGCCCCACGAACATTTGAATTTCATTTCCTGTTTGCCCAGCATGGAGAGCACAGGTGACCACGCAGAGCTCATCAGCACAGGTAACCATGGTGGAGTCCCAGGATCGCAAAAGAGCTCCAGCATGGACCGAATGGGAGGTACGGGATCTGCTCGCCATATGGGGAGATGAATCAGTGCTAGCTGAACTCCGTAGCAGTAAAAGAAATGGCAAAATATTAGAAAAGGTCTCCAAGGCCATGAAGGACAGAGGCCATAACAGGGACGCACAGCAATGCCATGTGAAAATTAAGGAGCTAAGGCAAGCCTACCACAAAGCCAGAGAGGCAAACGGAAGGTCCGGGGCACAGCCGCAAACATGCCGCTTCTACGCAGAGCTGCATGCCATGCTAGGGGGTGCAGCCACCACTACCCCAACCATGTGCTATGACTCCTTCACTGGAGAAACACAAAGGGAAGAGGGTTCGGGGTACAAGGAAGAGGAGGATGAAGATAATATGGATAGCTCACAGCAGCAAGGAAGCAGAGAAACCGGTTTCCCCAACAGCCAGGATATGTTTATCACCCTGGACCTGGAGCCAGTAACCCCCGAACTCACCCAAGGCGTGTCCCAGACCCTGAGGGCACACTGGGGACCTCTGGTGAGTGTACCTTTGTAAATATTACATGGTTTAAAAGCAAGCGTGTTTAATGATTAATGATTAATTTGCCCTGGCAATCGCGGCCAGTACAGCTACTGGAAAAGTCTGTTAACATGTATGGGAATGGAGTGGAAATCCTCCAGGGACATCTCCAGAAAGCTCTCCTTCATGTACTCCCAAAGCCTTTGCAAAAGGTTTCTGGGGAGGACTGCCTTATCCCGTCCGCCATAGTAGGACACTTTACCACGCCAAGCCAGTAGCACGTAGTCTGGAATCATTGCATAGCAAAGCATGGCAGCGTATGGTCCCGGTGCTTGCTGGCATGCAGACAACATCCATTCCTTATCTCTCTTTGTTATCCTCAGGAGAGTGATATCATTCACGGTCACCTGGTTGAAATGGGGTGATTTTATTAAGGGGACATTCAGAGGTGCCCGTTCCTGCTCGGCTGAATAGAAATGTTCCCCGCTGTTAGCCACGCGGTGGGGAGAGGGGTGAAGTGATCATCCCAGAGAATTGGGTGTGTGTGTGGGGGGGGGGTTAGTTGGGTTTGTGCTGCATGTTAACCCGGGAACCGCAGCCCCTCCTTTTACATTGCAAACCCATTTTAAATGGCCAACCCAATGGGTGCTTGGTATAGGAAATGAGGGCGTTACCGTTTGAAACCATTCCCACATGTTAAGAAGGTGAAAAAAGCCAAAAGACTGTGGCTTACCATGGCTGCCTGCAAGCCGAAATCTGTTGCCTGGCACCGCGTGAGTGATCTCTCACACCAAACAGGCAGGCCCTCAATATAAGAGGAAAAATGTGACCTTGTAACGAAAGCACATGTGCTGTGTAATGTGAACAGCAAAATTTAACGTGAAAGAGTGTACCCATTGTTCTCTAAAATGTGTCTTTTTTAACTACTTCTCCCTTCTCCTCCACCAGCTGCAAATGTTTCTCCTTCACAGAGGGTAGTGAAGATTAGAAGGAGAAAACGGCGGACTCGGGATGACATGTTCACGGAGCTCCAGATGTCCTCCCACGCTGAAAGAACACAGCAGAATGCGTGGAGGCAGTCAATGTCAGACTACAGAAAAGCACAGTATGAACGAGAGGAGAGGTGGCGGGCTGAATCGCGGGATGAACAGAGCAAGTGGCGGGCTGAAGATGATAGCTGGCGTCAGCTTGCAGACAGAAGGCAAGAGTCGATGCTCCGGCTGCTGGAGCATCAAACTGATATGCTCCAGCGTATGGTTGAGCTGCAGGAAAGGCAGCAGGGGCAGAGACCGCCGCTACAGTCCCTGTGTAACCAACAGCCCTCTTCCCCAAGTTCCATAGCCTCCTCATCCAGACGCCCAAGAACATGGTGGGGGGCCTCCGGCCAGCCAGTCACTCCACCCCAGATTATTGCCCGAGCATCAGAAGGCTGGCCTTCAATAAGAGTTAAAGTTTTAAACTGCAGTGTGTCCTTTTCCTTCCCTCCTCCCCCACTCATCCCGGGCTACCTTGGCAATTATCCCTCTAGTTGTGTGATGAATTAATAAAGACTGCATGAATGTGAAGTAACAATGACTTTATTGCCTCTGCAAGCAGTGCTTGAAGGGGGAGGGGAGAGTGGGGTTTTTGGTTTACAGGGAAATAGAGTGAACCGGGTGGGGGGGGTGGGGCGGAGGGTTCATCAAGGAGAAACAAACAGAAGTCTTACACCGTAGCCTGGCCAGTCACAAAACTCGTTTTCAAAGCTTCTCTGATGCGCACCATGCCCTGCTGTGCTCTTCTAACCATCCTGGTGTCTGGCTGCGCGTAATCAGCGGCCAGGCAATGTGCCTCAACCTCCCACCCCGCCATAAATGTCTCCCCCTTACTCTCACAGATATTGTGGAGTGCACAGCAAGCAGCAGTAACACTGGGGATATTCTTTTTGCTGAGGTCTGAGCGAGTCAGTAAGCTGCGCCAGCGCGCTTTTAAATGTCCAAATGCACATTCCACCACCATTCGGCACTTGCTCAGCCTGTAGTTGAACAGGTCCTGACTACTGTCCAGGCTGCCTGTGTACGGCTTCATGAGCCATGGCATTAAGGGGTAGGCTGGGTCCCCAAGAATAACTATAGGCATTTCAACATCCCCAACGGTTATTTTCTGGTCCGGGAAGAAAGTCCCTTTCTCCAGCTTTTGAAACAGACCAGAGTTCCTGAAGACGCGAGCATCATGTACCTTTCCCGGCCATCCCAAATTGATGTTGGTGAAACGTCCCTTGTGATCCACCAGGGCTTGCAGCAGCATTGAAAAGTACCCCTTGCAGTTTATGTACTCGGCGGCTTGGTGCTCCGGTGCCAAGATAGGGATATGGGTTCCGTCTATCGCCCCACCACAGTTTGGGAATCCCATTTCAGCAAAACCATCCACTATGGCCTGCACGTTTCCCAGAGTCACTACCCTTGATATCACCAGGTCTTTCATTGCCCTGGCAACTTGGATCACAGCAGCCCCCACAGTAGATTTGTCCACTCCAAATTGATTCCCGACTGACTGGTAGTTGTCTGGCATTGCAAGCTTCCACAGGGCTATCGCCACTCGCTTCTCAACTGTGAGGGCTGCTCTCATCCTGGTATTCTGGTGCTTCAGGGCAGGGGAAAGCAAGTCACAAAGTTCCATGAAAGCGCTTACACATGCGAAAGTTTCGCAGCCACTGAGAATCGTCCCACACCTGCAGCACGATATGGTCCCACCAGTCTGTGCTTGTTTCCCGGGCCCAGAATCAGCGTTTCATGGCATGAACCTGCCCCAGTAACACCATGATTTGCACATTGCTGGGGCCTGTACTTTGTGAGAGGTCTATGTCCATATCAATATCCTCATCACTCTCGTCGCCGCGCTGCAAGCGTCTCCTCGGCTGGTCCTGGTTTTGCTTTGGCATATCCTGGCTCTGCATATACTCCAGGACAAGACGCATGGTGTTCATAGTGCTCATAATTGCCGCGGTGATCTGAGCGGGCTCCATGATCCCAGTGCTATGGCGTCTGGTCTGAAAAAAAGGCTCAAAACTAGTATCTGACAGATGGAGGGAGGGAGGGAGGGGCGAGTGACAACATGGCGTACAGGTACAGGGAACTAAAATCAACAAAGGTGGCTGTGTATCAGGGAGAAACACAAACAACTGTCACACAGAATGCCCCCCCCCAAAGATTGAACTCAAAACCCTGGGTTTAGCAGGCCGTTGATTTCATGGAGGGAGGGGGAAGCAAATGAATACAGAGCAAATCTATTTTGACTGATAGCCCTCGGCATCTTCTGGGTGCTTAGCAGAAAATACTGGGCGCTTGGCAGAAAATAGCATACTACGACTGATAGCCATCATCATCGAGACTGCCCAGGTACCCATGATTGACAGCCACTGCAGTACGACAACGACGGATATCAATCATAATATACCATCTTCTACCAAAAGGCAAGGGGCTGCTGCTGTGTGCAATGCAGCCCCACGTCTGCCAGCACCTAGATTGCCGATGAAGGCTACCAGTCATACTGCACCGTCTACTGCCAAAAGGCAATTAGCTGCTGCTGTGTAGCAATGCAGTACCACGTCTGCCAGCACCTAGAGGACATATGGTGACGGTGAACTGAGCTGAGCTGAGCGAGCTGCATGCTTGGCGTGGTATGTTGTCTGCACAGGTAACCCAGGTAAAAAGGCGCGAATCAATTGTCTGCCGTTGCTCTGACGGAGGGGGAGGTGCCTGACGACATGTACCCAGAACCCCCTGCAACACTGTTTTGCATCATTCAGGCATTGGGATCTCAACCCAGAATTCCAATGGGCGGCGGAGACTGCGGGAACTGTGGGATAGCTACCCACAGTGCAATGCTCCGGAAGTCGACGCTAGCCTCGGTACTGTGGACGCGGTCCGCCAACTTCATGCACTTAGAGCATTTTATGTGGGGACACACACAATCGGCTGTATACAACCGATTTCTATAAAAGCGGCTTCTATAAATTCGACCTAATTTCATAGTGTAGACATACCCTTAGAAACTCTCAGAACTGGTCTAATCTTACACATTAATTTAGCGTGCAGGCCTTGATCAGCACGCACTTCCTTAACATTGCTATTTTATGTATCTGTGATTTCAAGGGAACTACTCTTGTGGCTATAGGCTACACTTTCTATCTAGGTTCCCATGGTACCTATCGCCATAGCATTTAAGATCCTGAACTTGCAAACATATGCTTAACTTATACATGTACGTAGTTCACCTGACTCCAGTAGGACTACTTCTGTGTATGTAAATGTCTGCAGAGGTGGGGGGCTGTGGGGCATAAGTCTAGTATCATTCCCTTACTCTATTTCTGAGTCCAGAATACTGGCTAAGAGGGGGAGATTGCTGTCCTAGCCAGTAAAGAAAAGAAGTACTCCACCGGCTCTAAAGTCAATTAAGATGATCCTGCTCAGGACTTCATGCAACCTAATGTGGTGGTGTGTTCTAAAAAATCTGAACAATTCTTCTAGACTCTCTTCATAAGAAGGTATCTCAGATGGTGGCTGGGTATGTAGGGAATTTATTTATTTAATGTTCTTTTACATAGACTTTTACTACATAATGCCCTGTCAGTTTATTCCTTTAATATGGTTGCTTTGCTCTTGTCAGGGATTTCTGTTAAAGCCCCTCACTACAGCCCCTGTCTTGCAATACTTGAACGCATGCTTAACTTCAAGTACATAAATATCCTTGTTGATCTCAAAGGAAGTTCTCGTGTGCTTAAACTAAAGCCGCTCATACATAAAGGTGTGTAGGATGGGGGTCCGAGTATGTTTCTGGAGGATAGAAATCCATCTTTTTAAATAAATATTCCTTTAGACAAAATTCTCTGGTAGATTTTTACAATAATTTTATTCAACCAATTAAAAATCTCCAATATGCAGAGACTTTTCCCATGTGAAAAGAGATTGCCTGGGACCTGTTTTCTTGCTAGTAAAAGAGATATTATTAATTAACAATGGCTGCTGTAATTACTCTTTGTGCTAATAACATAGTCAGACAATTGGGTAATTACTGTTCTTGGTCCTTGTACAGTGTTGCGGGGAGGATAGAGAAGGCTGCTTTTAACTGAACACAAGGGCCTGGATCCCCAGTTGGAATAAACAGCTGTGGCTTACTGACTTCTAGGGAGCTGTGCCAACATAAACCAGCTGAAAATCTGGCCTACAAGCAGTGCTTAATTTATGCCAGGGCTTGGCAGTTCAGAGCCTTGGCACCTCTGGTGCTTGCTGCATCAGTTATGAATGTAAAATAATTGCTTGAGCCATGGCACCTTTCATTAGAAATTAAGCACTGCCTGTGAGCTTTAATACAATGAATTAGTTTTCTTTGCTAGCTTGCAAAGCGGAAGTTGTTGCAGGCATCCAAAGTCACTGAACAATGCGAGAGGAAAAGGATTCTCCTGCTGGAAGGAGTGTAGTGTCTCAATGGCTGCAGCCTGTGAGTAGCCAGAGAACTGAGGTCCATTATAATTTCCATTTTTCTTCTTTGGCTCACATCTTTTGCTGGGAGCTATATTCTACCACCATTGTGGTTAGCAAGTTCATAGGATAGTTTTCCTGACCACAGTGGATTTGGTATTACTTGATAAACTACCGGTATGCATACCCAAATCCCTTGGCTGGACAATAGTAAGTTATCTAACATGAATCCCTATCCTTATCATTCAAGGAAACAGCCTTCTTCTCATTTTAGCAACAACTATGTTTTAAGTAGAACAATTTTGCTAACTATCCCCCCATGAGGCTCAAGAAAGCTTAAGGTCAAGGAAGTCTCCCTACCAGGACCTCACAGCTAGAATTTACTCCTGTCAGAAGTACATTTAAGCCTGAACTAAGTTGGGGAGGCATTGTCTGATACAGTAACGCCTGGTTAATAAAGTAATCTTTATTAACTGCTAGCTCTTACTTTCATCTCACTCAGAAAGCTTTCTTCTGGAGTTTAAAATAGCAGCACTCTGTGGTCATGGTGTCTGCTCCAGGTACTAGGGTAAATGTGTCAGCTTTTAATCTCAGCTATTTAAAGTGTATCCCTCTACTACAGAGATGGGAGCCTTATCAATTCTCCCAACAATAGACATGATCATAGCTAGCATTGCTTTGAACCCACTGTTAAAAGATCATGGGGATCTGAAGAAATAAAGCTCAAAGTTGAAACTTTCAAGTCAGTCAGATTGCATCTGCTCTGAAAAATCTCTACCCAAGATATTTGTTCTAAGGGGGATGGGAAGAGACATACTTTTATGGCAATATGAATAGAAAATAACTCTAAGGGTGGGATTCTGTGGTCTGACATGGGGCCTTGACATTAAGGTGTATTAAAAGCAATTGCTTAAATAGGTGAGCATGGAAAACAAGAGTAGCCCCACATTGATTTCCCCTCATATCTCCATAACATCTCAAGTGGAAGTTGTGGGACTGTTGCGTGAAGTGATGTTTTGTGGCTTTCACGGAAACATTAGGGAGATGATAGTATGGAAGATGCCAGGAAAGTCATTAGGCAAGCGGCATGTGGCCAGAGATCTGGAAAAGCATTTCAACTGACAAGAAATGTGCTGCTTCAAGCTGGTACAACCCATCCAGAGTGTGTTGCTTTTTCCTCTGGCCAGCATGCAGGTGAGTACAGGTGTGATTATGAACCCCCACTGTAATAAAGAAGTTCCTTTGTGTTAATTTTTCCAGCTATGTGCATTACATGAGGAAGGGGCATATTTTCCCATCAAGTTCTCCCCACAGACAAAGGGTAAAATTATTCTTGAGGACAGCATGAAAAACTACATCTGACAGTTTCAACTCTTCTCTGCAAGTCAGGAGAAAATTCAACAACGAGCCCTGCAGAGATGACTCAATAGTCAGTGAGCTTTTCTTCTTTAGGATGCTGTGCAGACAGTACCACAGTATTTAAGAAGGGGAAAGAAAGTGAATTAGACAAATCTTATTCTTCCTCCTTATACTTGCTTTTCCAAATTCAGCATCTGCAAGTTGGGGAAAACTGATCTTGCACCTGCTCCATTTCCTGTTCTAAACTGTTGCTGTGCGCTATCAAACATTGCACAGTCCATCCCAGAAATGGCTGCAGTGATGGGTGAGTGATATAATGGATAGAACTTGTAAGGTGCTTTCATTTTCCTGTGGTATGGAAAGCACTTCAAATGTAAGATTTATCCTTTCGGAGTCTGCTAGACAAACTCAACAGCAAGAACAGCTGAGCTTGGGATTTCATATCCTGCAACAATGAGGTTCTCCCAGCTGAGATATCTAAGGTCTGATTTTAACCAGACTTAATTTCCCTCTCACACATTGTGTAATAAATAAAATTAATGGAACTATTCTATCTCCTAGAATTGGAAGGGACCTTGGGTCCAGCCCCCTGCCTTCACTAATAGGACCAAGTACTGATTTTGTCCTAGATCCCTAAAGTAGCCCCCTCAAGGATTGAACTCACAAACCTGGGTTTAAGCAGGCTAATGCTCAAACCACTGAGCTATCCCTCCTCCCCAATTCACTAAAGGTGACCTGCAAAGGAGAACAAATGGGATGGGTCTTTGCTTTGTGCTCTGCATTTGAAAGGTCTGTTTATTAAATTCAAAACTGCTATTTCTCATGCAAACTGTATTATTCTTCCATTATCTGTGGCATTTTTAGGTTCTCAAATCCCTTCCTTCCCTCCCCCATTGCTATTGGAGTTCTGAGGGAGAATAGTTTATTGCAAAAATTTTAAAATATCATGATCTAAATCACTTATTTTTGTTGTCTGCCATTACAAGTAGTATGGATAAAGCAGACAGGGCTTTGGTGGAATGGCAGATTTCCAGGGCTGGCCTTACCATGAGGCAAACTGAGGCTAGGTCTGCACTACGGGGGAGGGGTGGGGAGTCGACCTAAGATACGCAACTTCAGCTACGCGAATAGTCTAGCTGAAGTTGCGTATTTTAGGTTGACTTACCTGGCTGTGAGGACGGTGGCGAGTTGACCACTGCCGCTCCCCCGTCGACTCAGATAGATCGATCACTACCCGCCAATCCAGTGGGTAGTGAAGACATGCCCTGAGGCAGCCGCCTCAGGTGCCAGACTGTGGGGGGAGGGGGTGCCACTAGGACCCAGAGTGTAGAAAATTGTGTCTGCTGCTGGTGCATATGTATTTTCTCTGCTCTCTCTGCACAGAGATGGTGGAGTGCTGTACTGGAGGAAGAAGGGCACAAGAGACATAACAGATAGGCAGGAGAAAAGGTGAGAGGGAATAACAGAAAGTAGCAAGAGCTGCAGGGGAGAGAGAGGAGGAGGAGCCTTTTATGTACCTCTCTAGCACCCCCAGGAGCCTGGACTGATTAACACCAGCTTCTCAGGGAGCTTCCTTGAAAATTAAGTGTTACTTAAAATTTTTGAACAAGGCATTTTAAGTTGTTAGTTCTCCTTTATTGGGATAGATAGCAGAGCAGTACCATGAGAGGAGTAGAACAGAAAGAAGGCAGAATTGAGACCTTTCAAAGTTTTGGCCCAAGCGAGGGGGCATGGGGGTGTCATTTGAGCTCCCCACCTCAGGTGCCAAAATGTTGTGGGCCAGCCCTGCAGATTTCTAAAAGCATACAGCTGACTTTATTTCTAAGTAAACGAGTAGAGGAGATATAAAGAATGAGCATGCCCTGGGGTATGTGGTAATTTTGGCAAGTTGCAACTGAACTTGTTCAGTTTAAGTTCTTTTTTCTTCCAATGATCAATTGCTTTTGGAGACAGTAGTTTGTTTTCCAAGATCAATTGTCTGCTAGAGGGACTGTTGATTTGTCATCATAGTCATTCCTATAATACACTAAATGCTTCTTCCCTCAAAATCTATGGGGAATAGACTGTCCCCTTGTCATTTATTTCAAAATATTGCTGTTATGTTCACTGATGGATTGAACAAATACTTTATTTTTTTCAGCGTGTGTGTGTGTAGTCTGTCGATTTGATGATGACATTTTCATGCTCTCTCTTTTTGTGGGTTCTGGAGTGACTCTGAAGTCTAAAGTGTGATGTGCATGCTCGTGAGCAGATCGGACAGAAAGTCATTGGTGAGCCTCTTGGTAGCTATACCAGTAGTATGACACTTTTCCCTTGCAGCTAACAGTCGATTATTTCTGTCCTCTTCAAAGGCTTGAAAAGCTCTGAGTGTTGTGTGTTGCCAGGCTGATCTATTTAACACAGTCTTCTCAAGATCATCTGGTTTTATTGCACCAAAGTGTATGCTCTTCTTGATGTTGTCCTTGTAGTGCTTTCAGGGGTAGCCTTGACTCCAACATCCTTGTGCCAATTCTCCATAGAAAATTTTTCTGGGAAGTCGATATTCAGGCATCCTAATGATGTGTCCAGCCCAGCGTAGTTGGGCTTTTATCAGCATGGCCTCGATACTTATGGCATTTGACTTTTGGAAAACCTCCAGGTTAGTAATTTTCTCCTGTCAGCGGATCCCCATAATGGCGCGCAGAGACCACAAATGGAAGGCCTTTAGCTGTTTGATATGCCATTTGTATGGTGTCCAGGTCTCACTGCCACAGAGGAGAGATGTGAGCACAAAACCATTTGTGACGGGGTTGGGACTCACCCCTGCGGCGCCTCCCGCAGTTCGCTCTGGGAATTAGCTCAGTCCATGGGGAGCGCCCTCTCCTGGTGGTGTCCCATCCATCTCTCACCCTCCATTGGTGCCTGGACCTGCTTTGCTCCCTTCTGCTCGCAGCATCCCCTTCAGGACACTGCCCTCCAGCAGTGCCCCCTAGTCCGTTCTAACCCTCTTCCGGGGGGTGGGAGATTAACAGCAGTCCTCCACCTGCTGCAGTGGCCATCCACACCCCAAGGTCTAACCCCTTCCATCAGGAGTATGGTGTAGTCCAATATGGCCACTTCCCACAGCCAGGTGGAATATAAGGGGGAAGGGGTGGACCCAGGCCCACCCGCTACTCTGGGTCCCGACCCACGGGCCCTCTAGGAGCAGCCTCCCTGCCCTCATTCTCTCCCCTTGCTTGCTGTCCGCTCTCCCTGGGTCACTTCCCCTCTGACCCTTTAGGCTTTTCCTTCAGGGCCCACAGCCTGGCAGGTAGTGGGCTGGAGTTTCCTTTGGCTCCCCCAAGCTTGCCCAGTACTGCGCTGTCCCAGGTGCTGGTCTCCTAGCTCAGGAAACAGACCTTCCCTGTTGGAGGTCTGGGAGAGAGTGCCTGCTCCTCACCTAGGCAGCCTTTATATAGGGCTGAGCCTGCCCCTGATTGGCCGCCACTTGCTCAGCCCTCATCGGCTCTCCCACAGGCCTTCCCTGATTGGCTGCCTCTTTGCGCAGCTGCTCTGGCTTGCCCTAGCCCAATCTCTCATAGGGGTGGGGCAGCTGCCCGACCACAGCATTATAAAGTTTTATTTTTGTTGAGAGGGTTATGTTGTGGGATTTCAAGACTTTGTTACGTAGCTTTCCTAGTGACTGAGAAGCTTTCTGTATCCTGTTCATGAGCTCTTTATCAGGAGATCCATCATTGGAGATGTTGCTGCCGAGATAGGTAAAACTGCCAACTTGCTTTAGTTGGATTCCACTAATGGATATGCTAGGGGATATAGCACGGAGTGGTGAAGATGATTGCTGCAACACCACAGTTTTCTCCAGGCTGATTGTGAGGCCAAACAATTTTGATGCTTCAGCGAAGTGATCTACGATGCATTGGAGATCTCCCTGTATGTGTGCTAGGAAGGCACAATCCGCAAAGAGTGATTCTCTTATTAGTAGTTCTGTTCTATTAGTACTTCTTTATTTTTTTTATCATGTAGAAAGGGAATATTCATGTCGTTATTTAGTCTCTGATTCCTGTGCTTCTAGCCAGACATTTACAGGTGCATGATCTGAGAAGCATTGAAATGATCTCAGAAGTTGAACATTGAGGTTGAAAACAGTGAAAAACAAAAACTAGTCTGAGGAATCATGAATTTTGGAATAGAAAAGCTTCCTTTTGGATTTAGCAGCCTCCAGTCTTTGTCTAATCCTTTCCTGATAAAGTTAGAAAGAAGGCTTCAGCGAGTTTTTCTTTAGTGGAATTTGGTATATAATATGGGTGTTAGCATAATATTAAAGGCTACTTCAAAAATGGTTTCATTATTTGTAAAATGAGTCACTGGTACATAATTCTGATACAAAATTGAGTAATCAAAGATATTATATATACCAGATCTTAAAATTACTGTTAAACATTGTGATAGAAAATAAGAGAATAACTTCTCTCTTCAGTAGTGACTAATGTAACCACAGGATAAGATTTGATGTATGAATGTAGTAACTCCCCTTCAATTAGCACAGGAAGCCATAGGCGCTGAGTTTCTAATCTGCTGGGGGGTGCTCCCCCGGGCTCCACCCAGGCCATGCCCCCACTCCATCCCTTACCCCAAGGCCCCACCTCCGCCCTGCTTCTTCCCACCCCCGCTCCACCCCTGCCCTGCCTCTTCTCTGCCCAGTCCTGCCCCCTAGCCCCCAGCATGCTGCACCCTTGTTCATCTCCCCTCCTCCCCCCAGCGCCTCCTGATGCTGTGAAACAGCTGATTGCAGCAGGCGGGAGGCGTCAGGAGGGAGGGGGCGGCGCTGATCGGTGGGGCCTGCTGGCGGCAGGAGGCACTGGGGAGAGGGGGAGGTTCTGGTAGGGAGGCTGCAAGAGTTGGTGCCTAAGCAGGATGCTGTTAATAGATTATAAAGTCAGAAGAGACCATTATGATAACCTAGTCCAGCAGTTCTCAAACTTCATTACATTGCAACCTGCTTCTGACAATCAGAATTACTATGTGACCCCAGGCAGAGCCTGATCCCTAGCCCCGCCACCCTGGGTTGGTAAAGAGGGGGCTGGAGCCCCACCACCCTGGGTGGAAGCAGAGCTCAGGCTTCAGCTTCAGCCCTGGGTCCCAACAAATCTAATACTGGCCCTGGTGATATCATTAAAATGGGCTCACGACCCACAGTTTGAGCACTGCTGATGTAGTCTGACCTCCTGTTAAACATAGCCAATAGGTATACAGGTCTGTCTCATCTTATGCTGGGGTTACGTTCCGCAGTCAGCGCCTAAAGCGAAAATCGCGTATAGTCAAAATTACATTCAGTGTAATGGCAGGCGGAATCGCCCGCACTACAGAAACAGTATTTAAATTGTTATTTTTCTCTTTTTTTGTTGTTTTTTGTTTGGTTTTGCCAGCCGTGTAAAGCTGAAATCGCACATGATAAATGCGCCTAAGATGCGACAGACCTGTATACTATAAAGCACAATAAACATAATGGATTTAGGGCTGTCAAGTGATTAAAAAAATGAATCGCGATTAATCACACTGTTAAAGAATAATAGAATGCCATTCATTTAAATATTTTTAGATGTTTTCTACATTTTCAAATATATTGATTTCAATTACCACACAGAATACAAAGTGTACAGTGCTCACTTTATATTATTATTTTTATTACAAATATTTGGACAGTAAAAAACAAAAGAAATAATATTTTTCAATTCACCTGATACTGAATGGTGACCAAAGCATGAAGGCACATATGAATGTTTAGCATATCTGGCACATATATATCTTGCAATACCAGCTACAAAAATGCAATGCAAATGCCTGTTCTCACTTTCAGGTGACACTGTAAATAAGAAACGGGCAGCATTATCTCCTGCAAATGTAAACAAACTTGTTTGTCTTAGCGATTGACTGAACAAGAAGCAGGACTGAGTGGACTTATAGGCGCTAAAGTTTTACATGGTTTTGTTTTGAGTGCAATTATGTAACAAAAAAACCCCTACATTTGTAAATGTTACTTTCACGATAAAGAGATTGCATTACAGTACTTGTATGAGGTGAATTGAAAAATACTGCTTATTTTTACAGTACAAATATTTGTAAAAAAAATAATATAGTGAGCATTGTACAGCCTGTATTTTGTGTTGTAATTGAAATCTATATTTGAAAATGTAGAAAGACATCCAAAAATATTTAATAAATTTCAATTGGTAATTTTATTGTTTAACAGTGCAATTAAAAGCGTGATTAATTGCGATTAATTTTTTAAATTGCAATTAATCATGTGAGTTTACTGCGATTAATCGACAGCCCTAAATGGATTTCAAGAAGGCAGACTTTAGCAAACTCAGGGAGTTGGTAGGTAAGTTCCCACGGGAAGCAAGTCAAGGGGAAAATCAGTTCAGGTGAGTTGGCAATTTTTCAAAGAGACATTATTTAGGGCACAAGAGCAAACTTTCCACTGTATAGGAAAGATAGGGGGTATGGCAAGAGACCACCCTGGCTTAACTAGGGGATCTTCAGTGATCTGAAACTCAAAAAAGACTACAACTACAGAAAGTGGAAGCTAGGTTAAATTACAAAGGATTAATATAAACAAATAACATAAGTATGTAGGGACAAAATTAGAAAAGCCAAGGTACAGAATGAGATTAAACTAGCTAGAGACATAAAGTTTAACAAAAAAAATCTACAAATACATTAGAAGCAAGATGAAGACCAAGGACAGGGTAGGCCCGTTACTCAATGAGGGGGGGAAATGTGGAAATGGCAGAAGTGCTAAATGATTTTTTTGTTTCAGTTTTCACCAAGAAGGTTGGTGGTGATTGGACATCTAACATAGTGAATGCCAGTGAAAATGAGGTAGGATCAGAGGCTAAAATAGGGAAAGAACAAGCTAAAAATGACTTAGACAAGTTACATGAGTAAGGCTCCGTGTTTGTCACGGAAGTCACAGATTCTGTGAGTTTCTGTGACCTCTGTGACTTCTGCAGCAGCCCAGTGCATCTGGCCTGGAAGTCACCTGAGCAGCTCAGGCAGCCCCTGGGCCATTCACACTGGCTGCTGTCCCCCACTCCAGCACCCAAGGTGCCCCCCGGGCTGCACCCCCTCCCCCGCACCCACAGTGCCCCCCCCCGCACCCCCGCCCCCCCGCGCCCCCGGGGTGCTCCGGGGGCTGCGCCCCCCCCCCCAGCATGTGCACCCCCCCCAGCACCCGTGTCATCCCCCCGGGCTGCCCCCCCCAGCACCTGCAGTGCTCCCAGGGCTACGCCCCCGAGATGCTTCCCCCCAAGTTTTAGTCAGGAGTATATAGTAAAAGTCATGGACAGATCACAGGCCATTAATTTTTGTTTACTGCCCGTGACCTGTCCATGACTTTTACTAAAAATACCCATGGCTAAAATGTAGCCTTATTCATGAGCCATGTCTGTAAGGGGTACACCGGGTCTCCCAGGATCACTAAGGGCATTTCAACATCCCCCACTGTAATCTTCTGGTTTAGAAAGAAAATCCCTGCTTGTTGCTTTCTATACACGCTGGTGTTCCTGAAGATGCGCGCGTCATGCATCTTCCCGGACCACCCTGTGTTGATGTCAATGAAATGCCCGTGGTGATCCACAAGTGCCTGCAACCCCAGGGAGAAGTACCCCTTCCTGTTGATGTACTCCGTGGTAAGGTCATCTAGTGCCAAAATTGGAATATGTGTGCCATGTATCGTCCCTCCACAGTTAGGGAAATCCATTTCTGCAAAACCATCCACTATTTCACACACAGTTCCTAGAGTCACGGTCCTTTCATAGCAGGATGTGATTAATTGACCGGAACACTTTTGCATTAACGTAGCCCCAACAGTCGACTTCCCTACTCCAAATTGATTCGCAACCAACTGGTAGCAGTCTGGAGTCGCCAGCTTCCACACAGCAATTGCCACATTTTTCTCTATCGATAGGGCAGCTCTCATTCTGGGGTCCTTGCACCACACCTGGGGCATGCTCCGCACACAGTTCCAGGAAAGTTGTTTTCCGCATCCGAAAGTTCTGTAGCCACTGCTCATCATCCCACACCTGCATGTGAATATGATCCCACCATTCTGTGCTTGTTTCCTGAGCCCAAAAGTGATGATCTATCCTATGCAGCTGTTCTGTGAATGCCAAAAGCAATCTAAAGTTGCTCCTATCCAGATCACACAGAATGTCAGGCACCTGGGAGACTTCCTCAGTTAGGAATTTCACGAATAACTGCACTGCCAACTGCGATGTCCAGATGACAGTTAACAGAGCATAGGAGAACAGGGCAGGATCCATCCCTTCTCACAAAGATGCCGGCATGGACAGCAAACAAAGGCCATTGCAAAAATGCCGTGAAAGAAAGCTGGAAGCCCATGGAGTACTGGGATAGAACGTAATGCATCATGGGACATTGAGCCTGGTCCCAAGATGTGCCACGATTTGCTCCGCCTTCCCACAACACCTAGCGACAGAAGGTGTTGAGCTAGACTGTGGGATGGGTACCCACAGTGCATTGCTCACACTGTTGATGATAGTGCCCCCACTGTGGATGCACTCTGCCAACAATGGGAGCGAGTATGAACATGACATTCCAATTTTTATTATGTCGATTTGAGTGTCGATGTCACTTTTGTTGACAAAACTTTGTAGTGTAGACAAGGCCTTAGTGATCAGAAAAGGATATTTAGAGTTTAGAAAGCTATTTGTGGTTTAACTGCTTGGGAAGCTAAAGGGATTCAACTGAGAGCTCACCGAAACTGTTCAATAGCTATGCAGCACGCAAGACCTTCCTTTCCCTAGTCTTGCTGGAGGAAATGGGAAGCTCTCAGCTATTGAAAGCATTGACTCTTTAATTAGTTTCCTCATAGTCTTTAAGGTCAGAAAGGACCATCATGATCATTTAGTCTGACCTCCTGCACATTGCAGGCCACAGAACCTCACCCACCCACTCCTGTAATAGACCCCTAACCTCTGGCTGAGTTACTGATGTCCTCAAACCATGATTTAAAGACTTCAAGTTACAGCGAATCCACTATTTACAGTAGATGAGTTAAAGTAAGTTTGAATGGGACAAACTGTTAGAACAAGAAAAGTGAAGTTCATTCTTTGGAAATCCCTGTTAAGTTTCATTAATAGCAAGTATTCTGAACAAGACCAACCAGATATGATAGAATAGCCAAGAAGAGAATGGGAGATTCCTTAAAAAAAGAGCATCTCTGACCGCCTCTGTGTTTGGTTACTGGAACTAACAGAAACAAAACATTTAAACAGTCTGAATAATACACACTTCCTCTCTCAATCAGGTCTTGATTCTATGATAGATCATAGTCTTACTTGTTCTCTAGCCATCTATAAAGACTTTGTGGGGAAAAACAGCAGGAAGAAACTGATATTCTAACATAAAAACCTTCCTCGAAAACTTCTCCTAAAGAAAAGAGGACAAGCCCATTCTCTTCCTGTGTAAACAGAGCAGATTGTTTCAACTGCTGGGGCAGGTCCGTATTTTGATGGATAGGTGATAGTGCACAGGGTAAGAAACCTTCTCTTTTGTAACTGAGGTTTTTAGAGATGTGTGTCTCTGTGGGTGCTCCACTTCAGGTGTTGGTGCATCCCTGGGCCTTTGATCAGAGAATTTCAGCAGCAGTGCCCATCCGGGTCGCACATGCATGGTCCCTGTCTCGCGGTGCTGTTGGTGCCTCATCTAGCGTGTGCATGACCTGACCCTCTCAATTCCTTCTCTACTGAGGAGTCCGGAATTTGAACTCCAAAGTAGAGGGAAGAAGGGTGAGTAGTGGAGCACCCACAGGGACACACATCTCGAAGAACCTCAGCTACTGCACAGGGTGAGTAACCTTCTCTTCTTCTTCGAGTGATGTTGCTGTGGGTGCTCTACTTCAGGTGACTGTAGAGCAGTGCCCCACATTGGATGGAAGAGGCTTCGGAGTTGCATTAGTGAGTGAAGACAGCACTGTTAGCCCTAGCAGTGCATCCGATCTTGAACTCTGGGTGATTGCATAGTGTTTTGTGAACGTATGTTCAGAGGCCCAGGTGGTAGCTCTACGTATGTCTTGTGACATTATCTAATTAGAATGTGACCATGCAAATCATTGTTGCTACCACTGTGATATAATTGCAATGAATCTTATACAAAGTGTGATGCATGGCCAGAAAGAATTAAGCATCCTGCAAGATAAATGACCCAGAGCCAACCTTTAGAGACATGTTAGAAAAGTATGTAAATGGTAATTAGGGCCGTTCCATGCTAGATAGGCTAGAACTTTGAAATGCAAACCTGTATTGTTAGAGAAATGGAGGTGATACTAATTTTATGTGTGTACTTATATCTTGTCAGATGTTAGCCACATGTAAACAGACAGTTCCTGTCTGTCACTATAGCTAGTGATTCAGAAATCAAAATGAAATATTAACATTTAAATGAACTGTAAACATAGTGATATCACTGTATTCATCTCACTTTGAAATGTATAGCAAATCACCTGAGAATGGTGGAAAATGGGCAATTGCCTTATGTTAATCCATACAGCTAATGACCGGGGATGTTTACCAAATAGGTCTATTTCAAAGTCTCCCTGATTGCCTGTTGTTCGCCTTGGGACTCCGACCTGACAAAGAGGGCCTGAAACTGTATAAAAGTCCGTTGGGTCCTGATCCTTTTTATCTCAGATCTGCTTGATGCTTCATGCAGGGGAAGCTTAAACCAAAAGGCTGACATCTCCAGTCCTAACCTGGATTCACCCTGACTATGAACATTGGACTATAACCTATGAATTTATTCTGAAAGACCCCTTTGCAACTACAGAGCTCACCATCTCTACTATAAATCTGGTCTCAGAAACTGTACTCACGCCTGTATGTATACTGATCTTTTAACCAATACTCTCTCTCTTTTCTTTTTTAATAAATTTTAGTTTAGTTAATAAGAATTGGATGTAAGCGTATATTTGGGTAAGATCTGGAATATTCAGTAACCTGTGAGGTAATGTGTCCGATCCTTTGGGATTGGTAGAACTTTCTTATATGAGTAGAGGGTAGAGGTCTAAGGCTGGGTTGCTTTAATGGAACTGTGTTGTTTGGACTTCTGAGTAACCAGTAAGGTAATAAAGAAGCTGTTTTATGCTGGCTTGGTAAATATCTAAGTATTGGAATATCCACCAGCTTTGGGGATTGTCTGCCCCATTCTTTGCAGTTCACCCTAATTAAGTGACCTCAGTTGGCTCCCCTGGGATCCCCAGTCACATGTCTATGCGTGGTACGTTGTTTAGAAAGGCTACTGAGGTAGCAACAGATCTAGTAGAGTGAGTTCTGATCCCGGATGGGGTTTGTAGGTTCTTTTGTTGGTAACAGAGGTGAATACACACTGAGATCCACTTTTAAAGTCTCTGTGTGGAAATTGCGGCTCCTTTACAGCATTTGGTAGTGGAGACAAAGTGCTCTGGGGATTTTCTGAAAGGCTTAGTTCTATCGCGGTAGAATGCTAGTGCACGTCTAACATCCAGGATATGTAGTACTGAGTCCTGTGTGCTCTTCTGAAGTTTTGGAAAGAATACAGGAAGGTGTTGTCTGGACCGGTGATCCGCTAGGTCACTCCAATCCTTAACTCTGGGAACCAGCCTTACCCTGCTCTGCTGTGAGAACCCCCACTCCTGGGTTGTTCATGCACAGCCTCTGGCATGTAAGCTGCTCCCGACTACTTGCAACCGTATGACACTAGCCAATATCTCCGGTCCCAGATACAACCCTAGGAACCTCCATCTTGCAGTGTCCAGTAATGCCTGCTGGACACTGTAAACTTATATAAGTTCATCAATTTAACAAAGAAATTGCTATGTACCAGGCTTGTTGTCCCAAGGGGAGCCTCTGACACATTTCAAACCAAATGCACTGCTTCAGGTAGAATAAACAAACAGATTTATTAATAATAAAGATAGATGTTAAGTGATTATAAGTCAAAGCACAACAAGTCAGATTTGGTCAAATGAAATAAAAGCAAAATGCATTCTGAGCTGATCTTAACACTTTCAATACTCTTACAAACTTAGATGCTTCTCACTACAGGCTGGCTGGTTGTTCTTCAGCCAGGCTCTCCCATTTGATCAGCACGTCAGTCGCTTGATGTGGTGGTGTCTGTAGATATAGGTGGAAGAGAGAGGAAGAGCATGGCAAACATCTCTCCCTTTTATCATGTCCTTTCCTCCCTCTTGGCTTTGTCCCCCACCCTCCCTTCAGAGTCAGGTGAGCAGTACTGAGTCTCTCAAAGCAAGCAATTCCCCTGTTTTGGCCTCATGCAGGTGAGTCACTGCATTGTAGCTCCCTTGCTGGACAATGGCTGCTGATGGGTTGTTTGACACTCCACCCGGGCGTTTGTTACTTTCCTTGCTGTTGCCTCTAGGGAGCTAATATCTGGCTGATTCACCCAATTTACAGTATGTTTTAGTGACAACCATACTACACAGTTCTCATAACTTCATATGCATTAATGATATAAATATATGGATAGAGAAATGACTTTCAGCAGATCATAACATTTCCCGATACCTTACAAGGCATGCTTTATATGTAAGCTCACGATTATATGAAAATGAGGAATATGGGGGTTACAGCACTCTCCCCTAAGGTATAGAATGTCACAGGTGGATTGGTTGATTTGTGTGGAAGGATGAAGATATTTTAGGTATAAATCTCAGAGGTGGTCTTGGGGTGACCTCGTCCTTGAAAAAAATGGTATAAGAGGGTGAGCCATGAGAGCTACTAACTCACCCACACAATGAGCTACTAAAAATGCTACCTTCATTGATAGATGTACCAGAGAGCATGTTGCTAAGGTTTTGAATGGGGCCCCAGGGGGGGCAGCATAATACCAGCTTCAAGTCCCATGGTGACGTGGGTGCATGTACTTCAGGGTAAATGTTCTGAAAGTTTGTAAGGAAGCGTTTGGTAATCGGGTGCCCAAACAGTGACATTCCATCAATCTTGTGATGAAAGGCATTAATAGTGGATAGTCCCGAGTTTTTTAGCTCCACAATTTAGTCCAATATCAAGGGTAGAGGTGCGGAAACCGAAGTGACTTGCTTGGCTTAGCACCATATGGTGAACCTCTTCCATTTCTGAAGGTCGGTTTTGCATGTGATTGACCTCCTACTGTTTAGTAATATGTATCTAACCTCTTCTGAACAGGCTGGTTCACCATGATGGAACCATGTAAGAGCCACGCCTTCAGGAGGTCTCTCCAGGTTGGTGGCCCTGTCCGTTATTCTGTGATAGCAGGCCCGGTTGGAGTGGGAGAGTGCATGGTGCAGATAGCACCATCCACAGCAGGTAAAAGTACCAAGTCTCTCTGGGCTACGTTGGGGCTATCAGTATGACTTTCGCTTTGTCCAGATGTATCTTGTTTATTACCCTCAATAGTAGTGTTACTGGTGGGAACGCGTATAGAAGTGGCACTTCCCATTTGAGGAGGAAGGCATTCCCCAGTGACTGGGGCCCCAGACCTGCTCTCGACCAGAACTGTAGGCATGTGCAGTTCTGTGATGTCAAAAAGAGATCAATAGATAGGTGTCCCCATTGTTGAAGTATGTTCTGCAGGACCACGTCATTTAGTTCCCATTTGTGATCATGAGAAAATTATCTATTTAATATGTCTGCTGTAGTGTTCTGACAGGCTGGAAGATAGGAGGCTGAGATGTTGATATTGTTTTTCAGATACACCAATTCCACAGTTTCATGGCTTCGGTGCATAGGGAGTGGGATTGGGCTCCTGCCTGTCAATTTATAGAAAACATGCAAACGATGTTGTTGGTCGTTACTCTTATGGTCTCGTTTCTTATCAATGGCAGGAAGTGGAGGCATGCATTGTGAATTGCATAGAGTTCAAATAGCTTTATGTGTAGCAGTGTTTTGGAGGGAGACAACCTGCCCTAGATTATATGGTGTGGCAGATGAGCTCCCCAGCCTATCAAGGAGGCATCGATTGTGAGTATTGTGATAGACCCAGACCAGTTGGGAACAGCAGAGTAGCAGAAGGGAGATATACTGGCCACTGGATAAGTAGTTTTCTGTTCCCTGAGTGACCAGAGCAGGGGCTGCTCCAGGCTAATAGGCCACCTGACTCCAATTAACCTGCTAAGAGTCAGGTGAGGCTGTTAAGCACCTGACTCTAATTAAGGCCCCTCTGTTGCTATAAAAGGGCTCACTCCAGTCAAGCCAGAGGGAGCCAGAGGAGAGGAAGTGTGTGTGAGGAACTGGGAGCAAGAGGTGTGCAAGAAGCTGAGAGTGAGTAGGCGTACTGCTGGAGGACTGAGAAGTACAAGCGTTATCAGACATCAGGAGGAAGGTCCGGTGGTGAGGACAAAGAAGGTGTTGGGAGGAGGCCATGGGGAAGTAGCCCAGGGAGTTGTAGGTGTCGTGCAACTGTACCAGGAGGCACTCTAAACAGCTGCAGTCCACAGGGCCCTGGGCTGGAACCCGGAGTAGAGGGCGGGCCCAGGTTCCCCCCATACCTCCCAACTCCTGATCAAACACAGGAGGAATTGACCTGGACTATAGCTTCTACCAGAGGGGAAGGTCTTTGGACTGTTTCCTGACCCACAGGGTGAATCTGTGAAGCGAGCAAATCCGCCAAGAAGCGCAGGACCCACCAAGGTAGAGGAGGAACTTTGTCACAGTATCATAAAGGATGTATCCTGAGTGAACCTTAATCTTACCCGTTATGGCCATTTTTATGTTCTTATGAACCCCCATGCACACGTTGTTGGGTTGTGTCCACCAGTGTGAAGAATCTTTGACTTTGTTTGGCATCGTAAGATGTCTGTTTAGGCCGTGTTTGTGTAGCATATACACAGTTCTGAGTCAGCCCTGAATACAGCACATGTGGAGATACACGTCATACCACAGATGTGGTTGCAGCCATGTGGCCTAAGAGTTGAAGGCAGGTGTATGCTGATGTGTGTGGACTATTAATTACTGAAGAGATGAGATTGATCATAGTAATAAACCTATTTGTTGGTAATGACGCTTTGGCTTCCAGGGAGTCGAGATGGGCCCTGATGAAGTCCAGCTGTTGACGGGGTTTTAAAGTTGATTTTTGTGCATTTATCTGTAACTCCCAACTCTGGAAAAGGGCAATCATCCTGTGAGTAATGTCGACAGTGTCTGCCCGAGTGGGAGCTTTTAGTCATCCAGGTGGGGGAATATTATTACCCCTTGCTTGCGCAGGTGTGCTGCTACTACTGTGAGAATTTAGGAGAAAATTCATGGTGCTGTGAATAGGCTGAAAGGTGAGACCTTGTATTGGTAATGGTCTGTTCCCAGGGTAAATCTGAGGAACCTCCTGTGAGTGGGATGTACTGTTATGTGGAAATAGGCATCATTAATCGGGAGCACTATTCTGGAAGTTGAGGAGGCTTCCAGGATGCCCAGCAGTTTATGTTGGGCCTCTGGGTCCTCCACAAGAGGGATCTCTAATCTGTCAGCCACACATTTAAAAAGTTCCTGAAGTTGCTTAAAGTCAGTGGGGGCTCTGGGCGGCGGAGGCATTATGGTCTCATCCGGGGAAGAGCAGGAATTGTTAGTAGGTCGTGTGGTGTCTTGCTCTATGCTCTCCTCACATTCCTGGACTGTTTCCTTGTGGGGTCTGACGTTGCAGGCACCGAGGGTGTTGGGGGCAATCTAATCCCCTCTGTATAGGGACTGCTGCCTAGTAAGGCATTGTGTGGGAAACAGCATGGATGGTCCCATCCATGGATGCCCATACCATAGCTGTATGTCTTGCCTATAGTGAGACCTTGATCATAGAGATCCATGGGTTAGGTTTGCTGATGGATGAGGAGTGGTTTGAGGAAAAAACACCTTCTTCCTCATCCTGTTCCTCCTTGCTGGAAAATGAAGGGGCTATTGGAGAGATGAGTTGTTCTGGTACCATGTGCACCAAGGAGCCATTGGTGCTGAAAAGTGATGAATCTGACGTTGACGATACTAATAGGTCCTTCTGATGAAGGAAGTGGCACGGTGCCAGTGGCTTGGCACCAAAGAGGTCGGTGCTCAGAGTTTCGGTGTTGCAGTAGACTGTGCTGATGGTTTTGGCAGTAGAGTTGCCGGTGCTGATGGCGTCATTGTTGATATGGTCATCAGTGCCGATGAAGCTGGCAGAGCAGGCAGAGGTGGCATAGCCTGTGTTGGAGGTCTCTGTGCCATCTCCTTCAGCGGGATTGACGGTGCCACAATGGAGAAGGTAGGCTTGCTCTTGCCTCTCAACTCCACACCGGAGTGCTTGGGATCAGCAGAGGTCTGTGCGGGCGACAACGGAGAATTCTGGTGTCTCATAGCGGTGCGGTCGGTACCAAGGAGAGAGACCGAGCTGGAGATCGCTTCTTTTTGGTCGGTTCTCTTTGAGGAGAAGTCATTGCTTGTTTCCTTGATTTTTTAGAGGAATAAGCCTTCCTCTGAGAAGAGGGTGAGGTCTCTGGAGATCTTTGTCCAGAGAGAGTCTGCTGGCCTGGGTCTGAAGCTGGATGCAGAGACTTCTCCATTAAGAGGCGCTTGGGCGCAGATCCCTGTCCCTCCACGCTCAAGCCTTTAGGTTGCTGCAATGAGCACATTTCTGAAGGATGTGTGACTCACCCAAGTAGCGGACAAACTGTGCGTGCCCGCCCAGCACTGACATGGTGTTTTGACATGCCATCAGTGCTTAAAGCCTGGTGAACCAGGCATAACTGAAAAGTCAGCGGTTCACTCCAAGGATGAACTTAGTCAGTCTCTGAAAAAAAAAAAAAGTGTTTTGTTTTTTTGTAACTAGGAAGGAAAATGGGGAAAAGGGTAAGTAATCAAACTGCTAAGCTAAAAATATGCTAAGCAAACTATTTTAATGCTAAACGAGCTAACTTCGTGACACTGCTGGGAGCTTCATCTCAGGCCAAGGACAGTTGAGAAGGAACTGAGGGGATCAGGTCACACACATGCTACATGAGGCACCAATGGCTCCATGAGACAGGGACTATGCATGTGCGACTTGGACAGGCACTGGTCTTGAAATTCTCTGATCAAAGGCGCAGAAACACATCAACACCTGAAGTGGAGCACCCACAGGGATGTCACTAGAAGAAGAAATGTAAGCTCTCTGCAGATGACTCCAGCAGGCTGATCCAGTCATCTAAAGATCCATCTTGGTCACTGTTTTTACCTTCTTGTGACCACCCTACATCAGGGCAAGCTGCTATTGCAAATCTCTTTGCAGTGCTTATAACCCTACCCAGCAAGGGGAGGAGTGCCCAACATCCAGCATGATATCTGATGCACACAAATACAGAGAAGCTGCTGTATGACCTCTATACAGCAAAGCACTTGCGAGCTATCTGGCTCCTGACCAGGAGCGGCTCTATGTATTTTGCCGCCCCAAGCACGGCAGGCAGGCGGCTTTCGGCGGCACGCCTGTGGGAGGTCCGCTGGTATCGCGGATTTGGCGGCATGCCTGTGGGTTGTCCGCCGGTCCCGCGCCTTCGGCGTACCCGCCGCTGAATTGCCACTGAAGCCGTGGGACCAGCGGACCTCCCACAGGCAAGCCGCCGAAGGTGGCCTGACTGCCGCCCTCACGGCGACCGGCAGGCCGCCCCCCTGCGGCTTGCTGCTCCAGGAGTGCTGGTGCCTGGAGCCGCCCCTGCTCCTGACCCCTCCTGGGCTCGCACGGGTTTGGAGTTTCAATTTGTTCAGCAGTGATCCTCGTTTTCTATGATTAAAAAAAACCCCAAAATTCTCCAATAAAAAGACATAAAAATCCAAATGAAATGCTGAACTTTAGTTTCTCTAGTCGCAATATATATAGGTTTCAGAGTAGCAGCCGTGTTAGTCTGTATCCGCAAAAAGAACAGGAGTACTTGTGGCACCTTAGAGACTAACAAATTTATTAGAGCATAAGCTTTCGTGGACTACAGCCCACTTCTTCAGATGCATATAGAGTGAAACATATATTGAGGAGATATATATACACACATACAGAGAGCATGAACAGGTGGGAGTTGTCTTACCAACTCTGAGAGGCCAATTAAGTAAGAGAAAAAAAAAACTTTTGAAGTGATAATCAAGATAGCCCAGTACAGACAGTTCGATAAGAAGTGTGAGAATACTTACAAGGGGAGATAGATTCAATGTTTGTAATGGCTCAGCCATTCCCAGTCCTTATTCAATCCTGAGTTGATTGTTTCTAGTTTGCATATCAATTCCAGCTCAGCAGTCTCTCGTTGGAGTCTGTTTTTGAAGTTTTTCTGTTGTAAGATAGCCACCCGCAGGTCTGTCATAGAATGACCAGACAGGTTTAAGTGTTCTCCAACTGGTTTTTGAGTATTATGATTCCTGATGTCAGATTTGTGTCCATTAATTCTTTTGCGGAGAGACTGTCCGGTTTGGCCAATGTACATGTCAGAGGGGCATTGCTGGCACATGATGGCATATATCACATTGGTAGATGTGCAGGTGAACGAGCCCCTGATGGTATGGCTGATGTGATTAGGTCCTATGATGATGTCACTTGAATAGATATGTGGACAGAGTTGGCATTGGGCTTTGTTACAAGGATAGGTTCCTGGGTCACTGTTTTTGTTCAGTGATGTGTGGTTGCTGGTGAGTATTTGCTTTAGGTTGGGGGGGTTGTCTGTAAGCGAGGACAGACCTGCGGGTGGCTATCTTACAACAGAAAAACTTCAAAAACAGACTCCAACGAGAGACTGCTGAGCTGGAATTGATATGCAAACTAGATACAATCAACTCAGGATTGAATAAGGACTGGGAATGGCTGAGCCATTACAAACATTGAATCTATCTCCCCTTGTAAGTATTCTCACACTTCTTATCAAACTGTCTGTACTGGGCTATCTTGATTATCACTTCAAAAGTTTTTTTTTTTCCCTCTTACTTAATTGGCCTCTCAGAGTTGGTAAGACAACTCCCACCTGTTCATGCTCTCTGTATGTGTGTATATATATCTCCTCAATATATGTTTCACTCTATATGCATCTGCAGTAGTGGGCTGTAGTCCACGAAAGCTTATGCTCTAATAAATTTGTTAGTCTCTAATATATATCGGTATCAGTTGAATGCAATGTTTGACATATTTACAATTTTTAAGCATGTTTGAAGCCTGCCAGTGCTATCAATCAGTATAATACAATTAATAGAACTGTAATTTGTATTTCTTACATATACCACATACTTCTATGTCTGTCAGCCCCAGGCAGAAACCCGGCTGCCCGGGGCTGACAGCCCAAGCCCCGCCGCGTTTTGATTAATATGGAGAGCTGGATAGTAGAGGCTCAGATAAACTGGGTTCTGTATTTTTCCCACAGCAAACAAGTTTCTAGGATCCCTGGTGTTCAGCAAGGGCTTTGCAGCAGAATTAATTTGTTGCAGTTTTAATTCTTGCCAGCTGGTTCCCCCGGCCTGCTCCTTAATCTGAGTGCAGGCCTGAGTGACATCTTCTTTCCAGCTCAGCTCTTTGAGCCAAAGCCTCCCTGGTGCCTGTACCAGGGCACCGGCAGCTATGGATAGGAAGAGAAATAATCAGACCTTATGCTTGGTTCACACATTATGGTAATATAGCTTCCCTTTCGGTAAAGTTGGCAAACAGCAGCTGCCTGTTCTTCATGTCAGAAGACAGGCTACAATCTTGCAAGGATAAAGAGGGGCCCCTTTCTCATGTTCCCTGCACACAACAGGTGGGTTTTCAAGAGGGGAGGGAAGCCAGGGAAAAGACTACACCTGTTTGGGTTTTATCTCCCCATCCCCAGCAACTCTGAAGGCCAAATGTTTTCCTACACACACGTTTTACGAATTACTATGATACTTAAAGAGGCACAACCCCATTGAGCAGATGCATTGATACCAATATAAAGTTGCTTATACCAGTATGTTTTCTTCCCATGTAGGAAGGAGAATAAGCTAGTCTGCTATGACACCTTTACCTCAGTGTAACTGTGTCCATTATAGGGGTTGGGCTGGTATTCTCTAACGGGACTAGCTATATTGCTACAAAAATGGTAGATCTGGGGCTCCTGTTCTGCTGACTCAGGCTTTGGTTTCAACATCCACATCAAACATTCCACCAGCCATCTGCTTTGGCACTAAGCCCCCATTTGGTTTTGATATATACTTTCAAAATGCTCTTGGGATGAATTTGGCAAGTTGGGGATGTAATGGAATTGAGTGTTTCCGTTAAATCAAATTCCCTCCCCTTTCTCCTCCTCCCCTGCCCTCCCCTCAAAAAATACAGGTCCATGCGGGAACCCTAAAGTCAGATATGAAGTTGCTGAAGTGTTAACCACAAACAGGTTTATTCTCCCTTCAGTGCAAAACTCCCAATAGCAGCCTGGAGATAACAGACATGTATAAACAGCCTGAAGCCATAACACTTTGTACTGTGAGTGGGACTTTGCTTAGCCCATGCAATCAAGTTGTATTGATTTGGGAAGGGGACTGTCTTTCCTGCTGAGTCACTACTGCATACGTACCCCAGCAGGATTCTTACAGGTCTGGTGTTGATACAGCTACTGTATTTCAAACATAAATACAGACCCCTTGGAAGAGTCCTCAGGACGAGTTTTGTAAAAATAGGAGCGTTAGCACAAGTGTCCTGGCCAAATTCAAACTGGGGTCACTTCTCCCCTCCTTCCACTTCCCATAGAGCAGGGCAGTGGTTCTCCATCTGTAGTACATGACTTGGTTTAAAGTATAGTATTAGAAAAAAATTAGTTCTGACACTGACAGATTATGAAGGTGATTTAAACCAAAACTTTCTGAGTTTTAGATGTAAGAGGTTTGATTTTGAAGTGTGAGAATAGCCTTTGCTCATTCTCAAGGGCTGCAGAGTATGCCGCTGAAAGAGCTGTTGTGTTGCATTTTGGTGGTGAATGAAGCGACACTGATCCCTTAGGTTTGTAAAATGCTTTAGGGTCCAAGCTGCTCTCTCAATGTAAGATTAACAGAAAAATTCAACTGGCTTAGTCTGGCACTGATCAAAATACTGATGTAACCCTTCTGCCCCTCTGAGTTGGCAGCAACAAGGGCCGGGTTCAGTATCTAGGGGTTCCGTTTCAATAACGAAATGCAAAACCGGCTCAAGCCCCCACCCAGTGACCTGGGACAATTACATACCACCCCCCGGGCACCTCTAGGGGGCAATAATTCCCCTCTTGCAAGCACAGAGTCTGAGTGTAGCAAAAGCCTTTTAATAAAGGAGGGAAACAATGCGGCATTATGTTGGGGAAACACCACAAACAGGATTCATAACACAAACCATGAGCAAGAGACCCACCTCCAAGTAAGTTTGGCAGTGTCCTTTTCCCCTCAGGGTCTTAAGTCCAATAATGCCAAAGTCCAACAACCCCAAAGTTTCTGTCCCTGGTCAGTGCTGCACCAGAGTTCAAAAGTTTATCTGCAGAGTTTTACCCCCCCAGCCTGGGCGGAAATGGGGGGGGCACACGGGATGTTAAGGGGCACCTTATATGGTCCGAGGCCGACTGCCCCACCTCTCCGTGGAGTTCTGCTGCAGCCTTTACCACAAATGGCTCCGCTCTACCAGCCACGCCGCGCCACTCCACCAGCCGCCCCCGCAAACTGCTCCGCTTTGCTCCGTTCTGTGGGCCGCTCCAACCATCCCACAAACTGCTCAGCGCTGCCAGCCTCTCCACTCCACCAGCCATCCCATGAACCGCTCCAGCTGCCCCTGCAAATGGCTCAGCTCTGCTCTGCACCGCTCCGCTCGCTGTTCCATGGGCCGCCCCAACCGTCCCACAAACTCCTCGGTTCTGCCAGCTGCTTAGCAAGATATCTTCAGGCTCCCCCACTGGTTAACACAGCACTCAGTGATCTCAGCTCAGCAATTTTAGCTCTTTTAGTGATTTCAGCTCTTAGCGATTTCAGCTTATAGTAGGGGAGCCCCAGTGCTGGTGCACCATTGGCCCAAAGTGAATTCAGTTCAGCAACTTCTAGCTAGACTCCTAATGGAAGCAAACTTAGCTCTGCTATTCAACACTGGAGAGAGAGGGTAGTGCAATTGGTGTTCCAGGCCCTCAAAAGGGGCCCATACCATCAGGTACACATACCTGTCCCCAACCTCTCTCAATTCACTGGGTTTTGTAACCCATGCCCCTTGTCTAGCGAGCGCTACTTAGTTACTGGTGAGTCCCTCTGTCATACAACAGTTCCACTGGCCTTGATTCACAGAATCAGGGTAACAACACTTTATTCTCCCCCCCCCCAATAACAGAGAAACTGGGGATCCCACACCAGCCAGAGTAACCATTTTCAGTTGTTGTTGTGTCAGGCTAGGTGGGTGGGTATGCCTATGCAAACAAGATCAGCCCCTGAAGTTCTTTTCCACCCTCGCCATAATTCACCACCAGATGTCAGGGTAGAGCTTATCCTGACTCTGCTTACACTGATACTCACATGTATCCAAAAAAGGCCAAAAAAGAATTTGAAGAACAGCTAGCCAAAGACTCAAAAAGTAATAGCAAACATCTTTAAGTACATCAGAAGAAGGAAGCCTGCTAAACAACCAGTGGGGCCACTAGACAATCAAGGTGCTAAAGGAGCACTCAAGGATGATAAGGCCATTGCGGAGAAACTAAATTAATTCTTTGCATTGGTCTGCACGGCTGAGGATGTGAGGGAGATTCCCAAACCTGAACCATTCTTTTTAGGTGACAAATCTGAGGAACTGTCCCAGATTGAGGTGTCATTAGAGGAGGTTTTGGAACAAATTGATCAACTAAACAGCAGTAAGTCACCAGGACCAGATGGTATTCACCCAAGAGTTCTGAAGGAACTCAAATATGAAATTGCAGAACTACTAACTGTAGTTTGTAACCTATCATTTAAATCAGCTTCTGTACCAAATGACTGGAAGATAGTTAATGTGATGCCAATTTTTAAAAAGGGCTCCAGAGGTGATTTCAGCAATTAACAGGCCGGTAGGCCTGACTTCTGGTTAAAACTATAGTAAAGAACAAAATTGTCAGACACATAGATGAACATAATTGGTTGGGGAAGAGTAAACATGGCTTTTGTAAAGGGAAATTAGGCCTCACCAATCTGCTAGAATTCTTTGAGGGGGTCAACAAGCACGTGGACAAGGGGGATCCAGTGGATATAGTGTAGTTAGATTTTCAGAAAGCCTTTGACCAGGTCCCTCACCAAAGGCTTTTAAGCAAAGTAAGCTGTCGGGGATAAGATGGAATCTCATGGATCGGTAACTGGTTAAAAGATATGAAACAAAGGGTAGGAATAAATTGTCAGTTTTCAGAATGGAGAGAGGTAAATAGTGGTGTCCCCCAGGGGTCTGTACTGGGACCAGTCCTATTCAACATATTCATAAATGATCTGGAAAAAGGGACAAACAGTGAGGTGGCAAAATTTGCAGATGATACAAAATTACTCAAGATAGTTAAGTCCCAAGCAGACTGCGAAGAGCTACAAAAGGATCTCTCAAAACTGGGTGATTGGGCAACAAAATGGCAGATGAAATTCAATGTTGATAAATGCAAAGTAATGCACATTGGAAAACATAATCCCAACTGTACATATAAAATAATGGGGTCTAAATTAGCTGTTATCACTCAAGAAACAGATCTTGGAGTTGTGGATAGTTCTCTGAAAACATCCACTCAATGTGTAGCAGTCAAAAAAAGTGAACAGAAAGTTGGGAATCATTAAGAAAGGGATAGATAGTAAGACAGTAAATATTCTATTGCCTCTATATAAAGCCATGGTATGCCCACATCTTGAATACTGCATGCAGAGGTGGTCACCCCATCTCAAAAAAGATATATTGGAATTGGAAAAGGTTCAGAAAAGGGCAACTAAAATGATTAGGGGTATGGAACGGCTTCCGTATGAGGCAAGATTAATAAGACTGAGACTTTTCAGCTTGGAAAAGAGACGACTAAGGGGGGATATGATAGAGGTCTATAAAAATCATGACTGGTATGGAGAAAGTAGATAAAAAAGTGTTATTTACTCCTTCTCATAACACAAGAACTAGGGGATCATCAAATGAAATTAATAGGCAGCAGGTTTAAAACAAACAAAAGGAAGTATTTTTTTCCACACAATGCAGTCAACCTGTGAAACTCATTGCCAGAGGATGTTGTGAAGGCCAAGACTATAACAGGGTTCAAAAAAGAACTAGGTAAGTTAATGGAGGATAGGTTCATCAATGGCTATTAGCCAGGATCGACAGGGATGGTGTCCCTAGCCTCTGTTTGCCAGAAGCTGGGAATGGGCGACAGGATGGATCACTTGATGATTACCTGTTCTGTGTATTCCCTCTGGGGCACCTGGCAGTGGCCACTGTTGGAAGACAGGGTACTGGGCTAGATGGACCTTTGGTCTGACCCAGTATGGCCATTCTTATGTTCTTATGTAGGGCTACCACCTTTGAAATGCAAAAAACCCGGCATGCCCTCCCACAAGGCAAGCCCTCGGCAACCCCAACCACAAGCCAACTCCGCAACCCCCGACCTTGAACAGCCACTGGTAGTGTCTAGACAGAGAACACACATAGATAAGATTGATAACATCGCACATCTCCTCACTCTCGCGTGACTCAAACCCTCTCTCACACACACGCAGTGCACTTGTGTGTCCATGGGCAGACAGCTGCTGTATGTTCAACAGTTTTGATCTGTTATTGCTTAAACAGTGGCAATGGGAACATGGCAGCATCTTTAGCTGGACATGAAGCTTTTACCAGTAGCTACCCCCCTGTATTGTGGTAATAATGGAAATCTTTAGCCCATGTAAACCCCTTCCACTCCTGCCCCCCCCCCCCCCGGGGCAGATTAAATTATTTTTCTGGCCACTGGCAAATCCTTTAAAAAAACCAGCCAAGCCAGTCAAATACCAGCCAGGTGGTAACCCTACCCACATAGGAGAACTAACCACAAAATAACATACAATCCCACACAGTGACAGTGCAATCTGTTTATTAACATGTTTTGTGAGCTGTCATTGTTCATCCAGGTGGATGTAACACTTTTAGCACTTAACTAATTTCAGAGGTACTCCATCTAGCGCTGAGAGGAGGGGGTCAGCCCCTGGATGGTAGAAGAGGGTTATAACAAGACTAGGTTGGCTCCTCCCCAAGTGAGACATTCTCCCTGCATTTGGGGATTTAAATGTTTTGTAAACAAGTAAAAACAGAGCACGGGAGGGTGCAGTTGAGCATGTCACAATTGGACCGATTTCACAAGGAGCACCCAAGAACCTGGGAGCATTCTGTTAGTCCTGAGATTGTTCAGTGCCTGTGCCCGCTCATGTATCCACCTTCTCTGGCTGCAGGAGACTCTTGTGAATCTGTCAAGGTGGCTCAGAAAAAAAAATCACACTGTAACCAATTGATCTTCTAAGGCCCATCCACAGACAGAATCTCCCCCAATGGCCGCTGCATGTGAATGTAAACACGCTGCTCCACATTGTTACTGGGTCACAGCAGCTTCTTGTGCTGCAGCAGCTTAGATAGCACTTCAAATAAGCCACGCCCCCAATTTCCTTACCCATTTCTATAGCCATGTATGTAACAGCTGTTACCCTCCAATACAAGGGTAATCGGCCTCCTGCAGAGGTTAATAAACAGCTGCCTGATTAACTGTAGCAGGGAATGTAATTCATAGAGATTATCTGCACAGTATACAGCTCAAAGGGATAGATATCTAATCCAGCACCAGCTGGTCAGAGCCTGGACTGGTTTCAAGAGAGGGCTGATAAGGGCACCTGTGCAGGCATTACAGGTCAGAAAGGGAGTGAACACCAGGGCCAACCACTGACTGTGGATGGAGGTGTTGGATTCATGGAGGATTGGAACACTTTCCCTGATGAGAGGCAACTGTGCAGCATGAACTACCTCTCCTTAAACAGTCAAGCTGGCATAGTTACTGCCTCCAAACTCTGTCCTAGTGGGGCATGTGCTCCCATCCCAGCACCAGCTCTGTCATGCTACAATGTGAGGTTGTTTCATGCAGCATCAAAGTATAACTCCTCTTCCCATACTGCAAGCCCAGGAAATGTAGGACAGCTGCCAATCTTCCAGGACAAAACAGGTATTGTTCTACTAGGCATGGGGCAGGTAAGAAGGGGCACCTAAACCACTGGAATAAAACAGAAAAAAAACGAACTGTTTAGTCAGCCAGGGATCTTCAAGAATTCGTATCCATCACAAAAAGAGAAATAACCTATGCAGCATTGCTACCCCAAGTTTAGGATTCAACCCAGATGACTAATGCTGGTGGTGAAGCCTAACCTTCCCACAGACATATTTTTCACTCCTATAGCCATTCCCTTCAGCACTTGTGTAAGGAGAAGCTGCTGATGGCTCCAACTTTAAAAAGGTGCTTGAAGTGCTACCAGGAATTACAGATCCATGAGCCTCCCTTCTGTACCTGATTAAACTGTTTGAAATGAACATTTAAAAACACAAATATAAACTCTTGGATGAACATCCTAGGGAAACAATGGGCACAGCTTCTGTTGTGGAAATTCCTGCCTCTCTAATCTACTAGAATTCTTTGACCATGTCCACAAGAGGGAGGATGAAGAAGAATAAGGTTGACATGGTTCAATTTTTCAAAAAGCCTTTAACAAAGTCACTAATAAGAAGCTATCAAGACAACTCATCAGTTAAGGGGTGAGAAGCTAGAGTGTTGTCATAGATTAGAAACTAGCTGATGGATAGCAAGCAGTAGGGATAAATGGTCCATTTTCAAAAAGGAAATAAAAGGGTTCCCGCCTCCCTCCATGTGCTGTTTTGGGGGCAGTGACCAGTATTTATTTAGGATATGACAAAGGGGTGAACAGCAAGATGGTAACATTTGCAAAAGGCAAAATTATGTAGATTAGTCAAGACTGAAGAAGTTTATGAGGGACTTCAAAGGGACCTAACAAAGCTAGGCGTGTGGGCAATGCGGTGGCCAATGAAACTCAATGTTGACTAATGCACATCGTCCAAGTCCATTTCCTGGGTTCTGAAAAAAGCACTGCCACTGAGGCAGAGACCTGAGCCCCACTATGACAAAAAGCTCTGCTCAAACGCAGCAGCCATCAAAACAGTGGGCAAAGTTTTAACATAGCTAAAAAGTACACTAGAAAATAAACTGATGATACAGCCTATCCTGGGGGACTGTTCAGTTCTGGTTACTAGAGCTCAAAGATCTAGCAGACACAGAAGGCATGAAGGAGACAGATAACAAAAGTTACTAGAAACATGAAAAGAACAGGAGTACTTGTGGCACCTTAGAGACTAACGTACTCCTGTTCTTTTTGAGGATACAGACTAACACGGCTGCTACCCTGAAACTAGAAACATGGATAGTTTTGTATGAAGACAGACTGAAAAGACGGGGACTGTTTAGAGAAGAGGCCACCCATAAGATAATGGATGGTATAGAGAAAACAAGCACTCCTATTTACACTAATAAGTAAGAACACAAGATCAGGGGCCATTCAATGAAACTGAAAGGCATACATTTTAAACCAATACAAGGAAATTACGTATTGTGTAGCATCAAAATTAATATGTGGAATGCATTGCCAGCACATTGCATTGAGGTCAAGAGCTTAGCTGAATTAAATGAAGTATTAGACATTTCCGTGGGAAGTGAGGAAAGTCACCTTAGCCAGGAGTCAAAAAAAAGTTATAACCTTTTGAACTACCTCTCCTTAAACAGTCATAACCACCCCCTTCAGACATAAACTACCCACTAACTGGGTAGAAGGGTCAGGCACAAGCTTCCCTAAGGGGAGGTTATTTGACTAATTGCCCAGCACAGAGTTTCTTGCACCTTCCTCTGAAGCCTCTGATACTGGCTGCTCCTGGACACAGGAGACTGGACTAGACCACTGGTCTGATCCAGCCAGACCATTCCATTACTCCCCTGTGACAAGGTACATTGACTTAATGTGGAATTATACGCCAAATTAAATAGCAAGAGAGCTGTTCTGAAACAGGCAGGTCAGGAGAATTAAGAACAGTATTTACAGACTTGACTTGTTTCTGAGTACTGGTAAGGAGCGTGGAAAATGAATGAGATGATGTACAAGTGATACCCCTTCATTCATTCTGCCCTACGTAGTATCCCAGGGACTTACTGAAGGCCTCTCACAACTTCAATGTTTACTGTGAAGACCAGGAGAAACAACAATGTGAACGGGTAGGCTCAAAGAGGAGACACTGGCCTGTGTCTGTTAAATGGTAACTTTTTATGTGGGTCACCTGCATCAACCCTGTCTGCCAGCTCAGCTAAATACAGAGAGTTTTGTTCCCTTCACAAGAAAAACTCTGCCTGGTGGGATTCTGGACACAGCTGGTCAGCTCAGCAAGGCTGTAAAGGACAGGTGTCAGCAGCTAGAGAAGCAGAAACTCCACATGAGCTGAGAACAGTGTCTTTGGTCAGCCCCAAGTAAAGCCAAGCCACAGTGTGCTCCCCAGTCAGTTACTGTCATTGCTGTTATGGAAATCAGTGGCAGAATTCACTCCACTGTAAACACCAGAATTCTAGGAAATATTCACCCCCCCATTCCCTAGGGCCTCCCCTCCCTGCAACATGTCATTTAAATTGAGGGAGGAAGCAAGCTGATCTGTCTGATGGGGATTTTCTCCCAGCAGTTGCGGGACAGCAAACCCACAAGGAGTCACACACCCCATTCTACACAGGTCAGGCCTGGTGGTACAGCCACATGGTTACAGTACTGTGGATGCACTTCATATATATGGCACTGCAGACACTCAGCCCTTAACGGGGCACTGACAAATCAGATCTGACTCAAAGTCAAGTTCTGTACAAAGTCCCATCCCTCAACCAACACAGTTTAACAATCCCAGCAAAAACTTGTCTGAAACATTCTGCCACTATAGTATTCACAACCCAATCACCATGCAAACAGGGAAGAGAGTGAGAGAGAACTATTCAGTTTAATGTAAGTGGGGAAATCTGCTAGATTTTTAATCTGGTAGATTCCCTTTAAACTAAGGTCTCTCGGTGGAGCTAAGGCAAATGTGGTATACAGTTGCTGCCTATCAAACCTAAAACACGTGTCTGGAACCCCACCACTATGTGCCTTGAGGTTTACTATTGTAACATAGTGTTCGTGCACTGTAACACTAGCGACACTTGTCTTGTTAATTCACCCACTATGTGCGTAAGCCCTGTGTCAGTCACCTATTCTTGCACAGCCATTGTACACTGGTAGTATATTTACATGCAATGTGTGCAGACACCCTCCCATGCGTAATGGCAGTGGGTGCATGCATGTGAGCCCCGAAAATGCATACCCTCCAAAGTGACACTGAACCCAAAGCATGCACAGCTAGCATAAGAACCACTGGTCCCATCCTCAAGCATTATGCTGAAGGCGTGGATATTTGGCACCATCTTCAACCCCTTGGTCAGGTATTATTGCTTACCATCTGTAGTTTTAATTTGTCCTCTCGCTCCTGGCTCTGCTGTGTGCAGCTAGAACTACAGGTACACTGAGAACTCCTGTCTGTCTTCATTTGCTTCCACCTACTCAAAAAGCATAAGTTGTCTCCAATAAATAAATGAAGTCCTAGGATTTTCTTACATTGGTCACGCACCCCAGGGTGGAAGAAACAGAAAACAAGGAAGAGTCTTGGTGAGTATCACAACCCATCTTTTCTCTTAAGATCACATTAATTCTATTCATAATAAGACCATAGGCCAGATCCATAGTGTGTAGCTATTTCAATACAGCTACATCAATTTATACCAACTGGCCTTCTGATTTCTGAGGGGGATGAAGAGGGTCATGCTGCAAAAACAAGCCCAGTGGATAAAGGACTGGGCTAGGCTAGGCTAGGCTGCAGGAGACATCAGTTCAAGTCCCTGGTCTGCTACGGATTTCCTATCACTAAGTCTCTGTTTTCTTTCCCCCATGGGGATAACAGGCTCTCCCTACCTCACAGGGGTAAATACACTAAAGACTGTGAGGTGCTAAGGGTATGGGGGTTTACCTCAGGTAGATAGAGGTATTGCCAAATCATGACCCAAACATTTGAGAGTGGCTTTAACAATAGATTGGGTGGGAAGGTGTTTACCTTCTGGGTTTTCAGCCTTTGGTGGTCACATTTTCAAGCTTCCCTTTGCAACCATGATGGCTAGATACTTTTGGGTTTTTTTAAATGAGGACAGACTCTCATGTGATCATCTGACTCCAGGAGCTGGAGCTTTAAGAAAAAACAACAAATATTGCCAGCTCTTGCAATTTTATCACGAGTCTCACAACACTGAGAGAATTTGGAGCATATGGGGTCAGGGGAGCACATGTGGAAGGCTGGGAATCTCCTAGCAGGGATAGAGATGTTCCCAGGGACAATATGGGAGTGGAGCTCATATTCAAAAGAGAGCAAGTCCCTCATGGGGATATGGAAAGGGAGAAAAAAACCTCTTGAGGGGGTGGAGTGGGGGGGAAGAGGAGAACATGTGCAGCCTCCTCGTCCTGCTCCTCCCAACCCAGTCCTGCTGTCCAGGTAGGGTAGGGTCTGGGAAGTGGCTACAAGCAATCTGCTACAAAGATCCCTGCAGCAAAGCCTGGTGGCATTTCTCATGAATCTCATCTTCTTCTGCAGTGCCATCAAAGGACTGGTCTACACTAGAGCTTTAGATTGACTCAACTACGTTGCTCAGGGCTGTGAAAAATGCACATCCAAGTGATGTAGTTAAGCTGACCTATGTCCCTGTGTAGACAGCGCTACCGCCTCTTGGGGAGGTGGATTCCTACGGCGATGGGAGAACCCCTTCCATCAGCGTACGTAGTGTCTACACAGAAGTGGTGCAACAGTGCTGCTATAGCATTCCAAGTGTAGACAAGTCCAAAATGTGTGAACATGCAAAAGTTGTAGGTGATACTGACAGAGCCATCCCCCCATCTGGGAGCAGAGGGACATGTATGATTTTTCTACAGGATTCTGATAGCTACAGGAGCAGTCTGTCTTGCCAGCTCATATCCACTTCCCTGCTTCAGAGATTAGGGACTACGATGAGAGCAAAGACTTCCAAGAGACAGGCATAATTATTTCCCCCAGTGGTTAAGTCTCTTCTCAGTGTTCAAGGACAAAACAAGTCTCTGCCAGGTACACACAGAAGCAGCAGCCCCCGTGGAGGTAGAAGGAAGCTACAGTTCCCAAGTGTGGGCCAAAGTTTTAATTCTGTAGGGGCAAGAGGGATTAAATGATGAAGATCTCGGAGCTCAGGGACTTGCATTATAGCTTGGTCACTTTCTTGATCCAGGGCACAAACTTGCTGACCTTAGTGTAAACTCCAGGGGAGTCCTTCCGGCCACACCCATAACCCCAGGAAATGATCCCCAGAATGACCCAGTGTCCAGTTGACCTCTGACACATGAGTGGCCCACCGCTGTCACCCTGGCAGCTATCCACCCGCTTATCTTCAGAGAGGTTTCCAGCACAGATCATATGGTTAGTAAACTTGCCCCCGTAACGAGCCTCACAATCTTCTCTTGGGAGAAGGGGCACCACACCCTGGAGCAATGTTCTTGAATAGGATTTCCCTGAAACAGAACAGAACAGCACAACTCACCACTCGGGCTATGTCTACACTACAGGCTTTACAACAGCACAGCTGTACTGCGCTGCAGCTGCACCACTGTAAGGTCTCCCATGTAGCCGCTCCATGCAGACGGGAGAAAGTTCTCTGGCCGGCGTAATTAAACCACCCCTAACGAGCAGCTGTAGTTCTCCCGCCGATGTAGTATCTCTTGCCGACATAGTGCTGTCCTCACTAGCGCTTCTATCACTGAAACTTATGTTGTTCTCTGCTGCTCACAGCTCCAAAGGAGACCCCAGAAGAAGAGAACACAAAATGGCACTGGGCACAGAAAGAGAGTAAGAGAATCAGGGACACTGCCTTGAATTGTATCGAGAAATAAATTAGTAGCCAGTGCAGACTACTGAATACAGGTGTTCTAGGTGAGCATGCTGCCTCCATCTCAGCGCATCCATTCTGCTCAGGTTCTTATACTGCACCATGGTATCTGCCCATCCCTTCAACCATTCTATTGTCTGGGCTTCTTCCTCACAAGTCCTTTCACATGGGAATATCCCAGCATTTGAGCCCCCGCTCCCTTGAGGCTGTTCCCATGAGCATCATCAACCTCTGACCAGGGCCGGCTCTAGGTTTTTTGCTGCCCCCCTTCCACTGCACCCTCCTGCCGCCCCAGTCCTGGGTCACTGGTAACTTGCTCCCAGGGCGGGTCATTCAGTAGGAATTTTGGATGTGCACAAACACACAGAAAGGATTGGCTCCCATATGGTTACAGAAATGCAGTAAAGTGGAACAATTTTCAGCTTGTGTGATTGAAGGCTATCTGGATGCATATTATAAGAATGTCCTACATAAATGAGGAAAAGTTGAGGTGCCTTTATTATTCTTTTGTTCCATTCTTTGTTTCTATGGGGAATTTGCCAATGCAATATCACTGTCTTCCTTTTAAACAAATAAAACTAAAACTTAAAATAATAATAAATAATAATAATAACAATGAAGCAATGGCTGTTGAAAATAGCAATTCCAGTCCTAATAACCACTGGGAAGCATTTCTTGCTCAATTTATTCTACTTTTTCTACAGCAAGTTACAGTGGATCAGTATATTTGATTTGGGAGAAATGAAGTAACAGCTGCCCAAATTGAGCTTGAGCACTCCTGAATTTTGAGGGTGTTCAAATCTGGAAGGCAGATGCTGGATTCCCTTTCTGAATATTAGCTAAATCTGGAAAAGAAAAGTCAATTTCTGCTTCCATGGCTCAGAAGTGTAAATCCTCCTACATGCCTGGTACTGTATCTAAAACTGCCCAGTCTAGTAGAGCCTGCCCTCCCTTACTTTTCATTTTAAATTCTAGTGGGATCCATGTACCTGCCTTGCTAGGCTTCAGATAGAGAGGTGCAATGTCCATTTAGTCCACCCAATTCTTTCTTTGGGGGAGAGCCCAGGGCTGGGGCGGCAGAAGGTGCGAGTGCGAGGGGGTTGGGGGGGAGGGAAGAGCCCAGACTGGGGCGGCAGGAGGTGCAGGTGGGGGCCAGAGCTGGGGCAGCAGGGAGTGCGGGTGCAGGGGGAGGGAGAAGAGCCCAGGGCTGGGGCAGCAGGAGGTGTGGGTGGGGGGAGAGCCCAGGGCTGGGGCGGTAGGGGGTGCGGGGAGAGCCCAGGGCTGGGGCAACATGGGGTGCGGGTGCAGGTGGGGAGAGAGCCCAGGGCTGGGGCAGCAGGGGGTGTGGGTGGGGGCCAGAGCTGGGGTGGCAGGAGATGTGGGTGCGGGAAGAGCCCAGGGCTGGGGCAGCAGGGGGGTACAGGTAGGGGCCAGAGCTGGGGCAGTAGGGGGGGGGATCCCAGGGCTGGGGCAACACAGGGGTGCAGGGGGAGCCCAGGGCTAGGGTGGGCAGGCAGCAAAAAAACTAGAGCTAGCTCTGTCCCTACCATTTACAGCAAGCTGCAGCATGAGGTTTCAGTTCCACACTCCTTCCCCCTCCCTTTCCTGTAAATTGAGGCCAAGGGAATGCTAGGAAATGTAGTTCTTTCCCTGCTCCAGGGCTGGCTCTATAGGCAGGGAGCTAACCAAGGAACTACAGCTCCCAGGGCTCCCTGTTGGTTCTCAGCTCCCATGCTGGATTCTTGTACCCCTGCAAATTTGCCGCTCCAAGCACCTGCTTGCTTTGCTGGTGCCTCAAGCCGGCCCTGCCTCTGACTCACCTGTGTCTCCCCAGCCAGAGATAATGCAGGCCTGCCTGTTAATGGCAGCCTTCTCCTTCCTGTCAGGGAGGCAGATGGGCAGGACGTGGCGACTGAAGGAGAGGCAGTGGCTACCCCTGCCCCGCATCCTGACCAGGGCGATATCATTGTCATTGCTGCTGGACCGGTAGTTCCTGTGAAGGATGATCCTCTCGACGGGAATCTCCCTCTCAAACGCCTCCCTCACGCCTGTATGGTAATCGCCTACCCGCAGCAGGTAGCGGCGCACATCAGTGCCAAACCTGGCCAGGTGACAAAGAGCCGCCTAAGAGCTCACGTGGTGACCACCTGGGGCATGAGCACTGCACTGCTGGATCCAGGGCCATGCCCCTGGCAGAAAGGCCTCAGTACCACTACAGTGCCCACAAGCGCATCAGGCAAGAGCATTGCTGTCTGGTCACTTCACAAGCTGCCTCAGAGCCAGCTCCTCCCAGTCCCCAGCAAGTCAGTGCTAAGCAGGGGACTGGTGGTTCCCATTAGCAGTGAAGGGAACATCTGTTCATGCCGCCACCAAGCACCCCAACTCTCTGTCTGACATGAACCAGGCTATGAATTATCTTCTGGACCCTCTAGATCAGTGGTTCCCAAACTTTTGAGGGTCGTGACCCCCCTTACCCATCTCCATGCCCTTCTCCCCCCCCACACACACACACCGGGCTGGGAGCAGGACTGTGGCTCCAGGGGGGTGGGGGAAAGAGGGTGGGCAGTGGCCGGGATAAGGGGTCCAAGGTTGGGGCCACAGCTAGGGGTGGGTCTAGGAGCAGGGCCATGGCTTGGGGACGAGGCTGGGAGTGGGAGCGGAGCCGCAGCTGGGCTGCAGTGTGGGCCAGCAGCCAGGCCCATGGCCAGGTGCAGCTCTGCTCCTGGCCTTGCCCCCAGCCTTGGCCCTGAGCCAGGAACAGAGCTGTGGCCAGCAGCTGAGGCTTGGGGCTGGCATGGGATTGGGGGTTGGTCCTGCTTTGAGCAGGGGGTTGGACTAGATGAAATCCTGAGGTCCCTTCCAACCCTGATATTCTATGATTCTATGGGGCCAGGAGCAGAGCTGTGCTGAGGCTGGGGATGGGGCCAGGCATGGGGCTGGCAGACGTAGCTAGGGGCAGGACCGGAGTAGAGCTGGGGGCGGGGAGGGGCTGGGTGGTGCTCCCTCCCTGCCCCTGTGGGGGCTGTCCTGGGCCCGCTGCACCCCCCCCCCGACGTTTCTCCACGTCCCCTTAGGGGTGCGCATTCTACACTTTGGGGACCTTTGCTCTAGACTGAGGCAGCAGGAACATGTGACTGGACCAAAGCCACTCCAGGCTCCTGACCACCCCAGTTTACTGTTTCTCAAACTATAGGCAGGGTACGAAAGAGCAGGTTTATTCCACGTTATAGCACTTGGAAGTTACAGGCTCATGTGCCCCACACAAATAGCTCAGTAACCCCTGGGTCATGGCTTAGCTCTCGGCTGGCCTCTCTAGCAGCAGCAGTGCTGGGAGTGCACAGAGCTCATGGCTCCTGCAACTGTTTACAGGAACTCCGCTCCTCAGAGATCACATCCTCTTTGGAAGGAACTGATGCTATACGTGGAGGCAGGGCGGTGACTGAGTCAGACGGGATTATCTTCCTTGTCCCTTGCTCATCCCCCCTCCCCACCAGAACTCCCCCTCCCCGCCGTTACCTTTTGAAGCAGTGCGCTGCAGTCACGACCCAGCAGCTGTGGATGAGCGTGGCGCCACACAGCAGACGAGTGTCTCTGTGAAACCCCTTTAGCCGCAGTGAGGCCTGCCATGGCCAACCACCTCTGAAAGAGAAACAGGGGAATAATGGGCAGTACGCACACAATGGCATGGTGCTGTCCTCTCCCACCCCACCCACACTGCCCCATCTCGCCTCAGCCACTTCTCATCCTCCCTTAGCGCTGCTCTTCAGTCAAGGTAACATCAGGAATCAGGAGGGAGGTAGTTAGTGAAGCTGTACTCACCACTGGGAGCACAATAAAAATCAAGGAGCGATTCCAGCCATATCACCTCCAGCTTCCTCAGCATTGCTAGTCACTGCTTTGGGGAAGACAGGAAACATGCCTGGGATCCCTGTCCTCAGCTTTGAAAGCAGAAACCAGCATTCCAAGTGACTTGATGGGGGCAGGTAACAAGGACTGGAGTCCATGATGGACTGTCCCACAAGCACTTTGGAATATACACAAGTGGCAAAATGCAGAAAATAGAAACCAGTATTGCAATGCCTTTCAATTCACAGCTAGAGTCTGGGCATCACTGTTGCTTTAACACACATGATGTGGTGGTGGGACTGAGCATGAAGAGTCTTGAACTTCAGAAAAAGTCTCCAGGAGCCCTTAGGGAAATGGGTAATAGAACAATTGCAGCCCAAAGCTGGCAAGGAAGGACAATTGCTGGTATTTTCCAGGTTGCTTGTAGATGAAACAAAAAAATTGCCATACCAGATCTGACCAATGGTTCAACTAGTCTGGTATCCTGTCTCCAAGAGAGGCAGGCACTTGATTTGCTTGAGAAAGGTGTAAGATCCCCACCATGAACAATAGGCAATTATATGTCCAAGGCTGGATGTGGGCTTAAGTGTGGTTGCCGGAAAGAAGCAAGTCTAGGTACTCTTCAGTTCTATAGGTTATGTAGAGTTAAAGATCAGTGGGCATATTCTTATATACAAATAGTTTATCTCTGTTCCTCACATATGAAGGTGTATCCCTGGGTAATAGCATTCCTGCCAATTTGTAGCAATCATTTCTTAATTCAACTGAACATTAGAATACAGTAATATATTATTATTGCCCCATCCTTGTGATGGATGGTGCTAAGGCTAATTTCTTATATAATCCCACATAACTAACAATGATCCACCCTTGACAACTGTGACGCATGGCCAGAAAGGGTTAAACATCCTGCAAAATAAATAACCCTCAAAAGACATGTGGAGGGATAATGTTTGTGTATTTACATATGTATGAGTAGGATCAATGATGTAATCAACAGTCTCTGTCTATGCTGTATTCTGATAATTCAGAGATCAAAAGAACATCCTAGCATTTAAATGAATTGTAAACAAGGGATATCTCTGCATTCATCTCTCTTTGAGATTTATAGCAACTAATCTGTGAATGGTGGAGGAACAAGCAAGTTGCCTTATGTTAATTCTATAGCTAAGTACTGGTGATGGACCTCCTTCAAAGTCATGCTCATTACCTTCTGAATTCCAACTTGTCAAAAAGGACATGAAATTGGATAAAAGATCCTTGGGTCCTGATTCTGTCATCTCAGATCTGCTTAGGCTTCATCAGGGGAAGTTTGTGTCACAAGACTGAAGTCCCAGTTAAGCTGGTACACCCTGAATATGATATTTGGACATTGGACTATAACCTATGAACTATTTCTGAAAGAACTCTTTGCAACTACAAAGCTCACCATCTATGCTATCACAGAATCATAGAATATCAGGGTTGGAAGGGACCTCAGGAGGTCATCTAGTCCAACCCCCGGCTCAAAGCAGGACCAATTCCCAACTAAATCATCCCAGCCAGGGCTTTGTCAAGCCTGATCTTAAAAACCTCTAAAGAAGGAGATTCCACCACCTCCCTAGGTAACCCATTCCAGTGCTTCACCACCCTCCTAGTGAAAAAGTTTTTCCTAATATCCAACCTAAACCTCTCCCACTGCAACTTGAGACTATTACTCCTTGTTCTGTCATCTGGTACCACTGAGAATAGTCTAGATCCATCCTCTTTGGATCCCCCTTTCAGGTAGCTGAAAGCAGCTATCAAATCCCCTATGAATCTGGACCTCAATGAATTGAACTCATGTCTGTATGTATATTGATCTTTTAACCATACTCTCTCTGTTGTTTTTTAATAAATTTTAGTTTAGTTATTAAGAAATGGCTGTAGCGTGTATATGGGTAAGATCTGAAACATTCATTAATCTGGGAAGTAATGTGTCCAATCCTTTGGGATTGTTGGAACCTTTTCTTTTATATGATGAAATAAGATTTACAGAAATTTTCATCATATTTGACGTGGGTACCTGGATGGAGGCCTGAGGCTGGATCACTTTAAGGGAACTGTGTTGTTTGGACTTCTGAGTAACCAGTAAGGTAATAAAGAAGCTGTTTTATGCTGGCTTGGTAAATCTAAGTATTGGAATATCCACCAGCTTTATGGGGATTGTCTACCCTAATTGAGTGACCATAGCTGGCCCCCACTGGGACCCTGGGCCAGGGCTGCCCGGGGGGGAGGAGTGGGCAAGTGGGGCAATTTGCCCCAGGCCCCGCAGGGGCCCCACGAGCCCTGGCCCGGTGGCGGTCCGGGTCTTCGGCGGCATTTCAGCGGCGGGTCCTTCAGTGCTGCCGAAGACGTGGAGCGACTGAAGGGCCCCGTGCCGCCAAAATGCCGCCGAAGACCCGGACCGCCGCCGGGTGAGTACAAGCACCGCAGCTCTCCCGCTTTGCCCCAGGCCCCCTGAATCCTCTGGGCGGCCCTGCCCTGGGCACAACATCCCCCCACTTTTACAGATAGATACTGCAATACGGGATCACGGAGATTATTCCCCTGGTAATTTGTACTAACTAATTGGGCGCTGATGGCAGTTTAAACATATATCAATAACACACCTTGCTCCAGGCTGCTTTCTATTAGGAGACATTGGCTGTGAGAGGCATCCGTTAAAATCTGGGCCAGATCATCAGAGACCCAGAGTCATCCTGGGTGTTTTTTGGGTGGCCTGTGTATAATGAAAAGAACAGGAGTACTTGTGGCACCTTAGAGATTAACAAATTTATTTGAGCATAATCTTTTGTGGGCTACAACCCACTTCATCAGATGCTATGCCAAGCATCTGATGAAGTGGGCTGTAGCCCACGAAAGCTTATGCTCCAATAAATTTGTTAGTCTCTAAGGTGCCACAAGTACTCCTGTTCTTTTTGCTGATACAGACTAACACGGCTGCCACTCTGAAACCTGTGTATAATGAGTTAGCCCAGTGGCTCTGTTCCCAGGCAGAAAGCATTCCTGTCACTGAGAGCATTATCACAACTGGCATTAATTGCCCCTCATGATAGCCTCTGGCTGGGCCTCAGGCTGAATCTGCCATGGAGACTGAACCACTTGTACCCAAGTAGCAGGGGCAAAGCTTGCACAGCTGCAGCCCCTATCCTGTGAGTACATAGAGTTCAGTCTCCAGGGCTGCTGAGCCAGCAGCACAGAACAGAAAACAGCAGCATCCCCATTCTGGCCCACTATGGTATGTGGCTGTCCCAAGGAAACCTGCATCCTGTGGGAAGAAAATAGGGTTCTCAAAAACACCATTGCCTCTTGGCATGGCCTGCCACATCCCTGCCTCCTTGCAGGCAAGCTGGTGCCAGCTCTGCTCTCCCCAGCCATCAAAGGACAGTACCTGAGGGACTTGTTTCCACCAATTATCCTTTTCTTGCGACGGTGAAGCAAGTGCATCCCACACATGCCAGATGCTGAGCCTGCACAGCAAAACCAGAACAGTTAGGCAGCTAGGGTGACCAGACAGCAAGTGTGAAAAATCGGGACAGAGGGTGGGGGGTAATAGGCACCTATATAAGAAAAAGCCCCAAATATTGGAACTGTCCCTATAAAATAGGGACATCTGGTCACCCTATAGGCAGCCCCCCCTTTGCTTAACTGACAAGCATCAACCCACCACCCCCTGTTCCCTGGGGGGCCCTCATCCTCCAGGAAGTAGACTGGTCTGATTAAGAACTTTGTTGTGAAAGCCATATGTGCAGCACACTTGTTTCTGTGGGGCTGGTGAGAATGGTATTTGACCAGTACCGGGTTTACAATGGTGCCAGGCCCATGCTCAGAAGGGGCCCCAGCCCACTCCACTTGTGCTGCACTCTGACTCTGCTGTCCCTCCCTGGCGGGGAAGAAGAATAAACTCCCATCTGGCCACTAGCTCCCCTCCCCTTTGCCAACCCCCCACGGGGGCTTCTCTCTGCCCCTGGGAGATCAACAAGGTAGGAGCCGGTGTGGGGTGATGGGTGCCAGGAGCTGTGCACACTGGAGAGCAGCGTCTCCTCCCGGAGCTGGGTGTGTGGGGGGCCCCGGGCCAGAACTTCCATCCCCCTCGCAAGGCTGGACGCTCCTCCCCGCCTGCCCCAGCACCACTCAGGCTGGGGGTTGGAGTTGGATTGCGAAAGGGCTTTGGGAATGCGAGCTGCTTTGGGTCTGCTAGCCCCGGGGGGAAACCTGGGGTGCAGGGTGGGGGGAGTGGGTCTGTAGGGGGTGCTGGGCTCTGTGAGGGGGTGGAGGGCGCTGGGCAGTGGGGGAGGTTTGTGTGTTTTGGGGTGCTGGGCAGTGGGGGGTCTATGTGGGGTGCTGTGTAGTTGTGGAGGTGGGGCTGCAGGGGAAGGACAATGGGGGGTGGGGGAGATCTGTGTGTGTGTTGGGGCACTAGGGAGTGGGGGTTCTGTGTAGGGTGCTGGGCAATTGTGATGGGGCTGTGGGGGGGTGCTGGGCAGTTGTGGGGCTGGGGGGACACTAGGCAGGGATGATGGTGTGCAAGGCACTGCATTTCTGGTAGGGAGGCTCTGTGGGGGGGGGTCTCTGGGCAGGGGGGTGCTGGGCATAGTGGGTCGGGGGCACTGGGCATAGCAGTCTGTGGGGGGTCTCTGGATGGGGACGCTGGGCGTAGGGAGTTGGGGGCTGTTGGGCGCATGGCGGGGGGGGGCAGGGCTGTGTGGCACGGCATGAGCCCGCCCCCCCAAGGGGAAAGGGCCCACTGGCAGCATAGGGCCAGGTGGGCCTGTGTACGTCTGGCGACTGCCAGTTTGTAAACAGTGCCCTCACACTGGGCTGAGCAGAGTGGGGCCGCCCGCACCATGCCCCATTGCCCCTGGCCGGCCCCTACCTCCAGGGACCCGACCCCTCCACACCATGTTCCATTACCCCCATGGGGGCCCACAAATATGTTTGGCACTGGGCCCACAAAAGGTTAATCCGGCCCTGCCTTTGACTGGAGATGGTTATTCGCTGTGATTCTAGCTCCAAGCCTGGGGCAGGAGCCATTCAGCCCTTTCTGCAGAATCCACTTCCTCAGCCTGCTAGAGATCAAAGGGAGAGCACAGTTACTGCCACTCTGCACTGCACAATGGGGCAGAAACACTGGTGGCCTGGATTTCCTGCAGGCTCAGACGCACTATAAGGGGTGGAGCAGCAGGGTGGCTGTGGGCAGCGCACAGTGACTCCAGGCCACATTTCTAACAGAAGACACTGAGATAAGGGGAATAGCTGTACTAGCGGCTGGGAAGCTCACATCTGCTCAGTGCCAGCCTCTCCCCAGGGCCACCCAGAGGATTCCAGGGGCCTGGGGTCTTCAGTCATGGGGGTCCTTCCGCTCTGGGTCTTCGGGGCACTTCGGCGGCGGGTCCTGGAGCGAGTGAAGGACCCGCCGCTGAATTGCCGCCAAAGACTCGGAGTGGAAGGAGCTCTGGGTCTTTGGTAGCGGGTCCTTCACTCAGTGCCGCCGAAGACCTGCCAAAAACTCTCGTGGGGGCCCCTGCGGGATCCAGGGCCTGGGGCAGATTGCCCCACTTGCCCCCCCTCTGGGAGGCCCTGCCTCTCCCAGCAGGAGACTCTTCAGGGCAAGGGGCAGGAGCACCTGCGTTTCTGGTGTCCTGGGCCTTCTCTTCCATATAGTCGCAGATCACACCAGCATCTTCACTGTGCCAACAGTTGTGAATCTCATTGTCGGGTTTGACGCATTCCCCCAGTGTGCGCTCTGTGCCACTGCACTCCACGTTGTCTAGATGGATGGGGCCGTGCCCCTCCCCAAAATACGCCATCGTCCTGGCTTTTGCTGCGCCACTGCAACGAGAGAAGGGATGACCCATCTACACAGAGGGTACGTCTACACTGCAGCAGGGAGGTGTGGTTCACGCTTGGGTAGACAGACTCGCACTAAAAATAGCAGTGTAGCTAGGGGTAGCAGGAGCAGCAGCTCAGGCTACAGGCCCAAGTATGGACCCCAGGGGTCCAGGCAACTCTGTACCCAGGTGACTAGCCCAAGCTGCTGCCCAGGCAAACCCTGGCTATGCTGCTATTTTAGCATGCTAGCTTGAGCGGAGCTAACCTATGTCTGTCTAGTCAGGCTGGAAAGAACGGTCCCAGCTGTACTGTAGACATATCCTGAATGTGAAGCAAAAGACTCTTGTGGCAATAATATCGGTTTCTCTGCATAGACGTACACTATTCCAATCCTGCAGTATGCCCAGCACCCCACAGCTGCAGGGTGTGTGTCAGCGTATAGCTATCCTGTACACACAGCAATGCTCAAACATACAAAACAGCCCAAATCTCCCTCCTGGAGGACAAGGCAGAAGGAAATGACCCCTGCTTACAAGTTACACCGACCGATCCTCTTACCTGTAACCCAGCTGCCTGCAAACCACAACTGCATCCTTGTCTGTCCAGCCATCGTCGCAGACACTGCCCCACTGCCCATTCAGGAACACCTCTACCCGCCCCTCCTTGGTGCTCTCTCCATCTGCCAGCCGCACAGGGGGCCCTGCACAAGAATAAGCCCAGTGATCATAACAAAGGGAAATGCATCAAGTGAGACTTGGGGATCTGGACAGAAAGCTGAATCCCACAGAACTGACATCAGAAGCCAGGAAACACCAATAGTTCTATCTATAAAGCAGCGTCCACACTCTCCACCAATCACCACATCCCTGCTGAAGAAGTAGGGCACTGGGTGTAAGAAATTAATTTACCACAAGCTGAATAAAGAGGGGAACATGAAAAGGAAGAGAGGGGGGAAAGTTAATAAATATGGGGCCAACAGTGGGCATGCGCACATGCACCTTGGGAATAGAATGATGAGCTTATTTCAAGTGGGAAGAGAGACTTCCTCCCCCTGGGCAAGGTCAGAAAGTCCCGCTGTAAAGCCAAATGACAAAATCCAGCTGGAGAGTCAGGGTATGCCTGCTGTAGGGAAGGCCATGGGGAATAAGGCCTTGTGTACATGAGGAAATTGAACCAATTTAACTAAATCCATTTACATACCAATTTCATTAAATGGGTGTAACCCCCTTGCATGGACACTGATTTCAACTTAACAGCCCCTGATATCCATTTAGCCTAAGTCCATTTGTCTTTGCAAAGTCCTTGCACTGATTTAACAGTTTCTAAACTGGTTTAGTCAAAAGGGTACAATGTTCCTCTGTAAACAAGGTCTAAGCGTCTCACTACTGAGCAATGGGCAGCAGCTCCTCCTTCCGCAATTGCGGCTCCCAGGGTTTCATTTCTATTTACAAGGTGGAGTCACTGCCAGTGGAATTCACGCAGATTTGCAAAAGAAAACTGCACATAGGGAAGGGGGAGATAGGCCAGCACAGTGGGAAGGAGAAGTGTGAGGGTGGGATCATGGGCTTGGTGGGGACTTGAGAAGAACAGGCCAATGGCCATGCGGAACATGCCTTAGAAAATGTAATCTTTTAGCATCGGCAGGAAATGGTCACACTGTGCATCACGTTTAACATGTGGAACCATCAACTCGGTGGTCCGGCTACGGGATAACTAGGACTCTTCACAGCAGGTGCATAATCATAGGAGGAAGGCCACTGGAATCCCTTAATAAGCAACCTCATCCATGGAGCAGTCTGCAGGCTAGGAGAGCTCCCGCCCCTCCCTTAATCTCCAGAAGGGATAGAACAGTAAGCCATTCCCTGCACCCTCTATTGAAAGAGGAAGAGTAAGGTACCAGTAGTGTCTTCGATGATCTTATTGGTTTCAGGGGAGCATCGGACCCCCACATCTTCGGCATGCGAGCAGTCATGCTGCCCCCAGTTGCTGTGGGGACAGTCCAGGAAAGAGAACTCTGTGCCTGTACAAGCCATGTCGTCCAGTAGGATAAAGCCTTGGCCAGGTGTGTACTCCCCCTCAGACGCCAGGCTGGCAGGGCCACTAGGGGAAGGAAATGGAAAAGTACATCAAACATCATCTCTCACCACTCCCCAGAACCCTGCATGCTGACCCAACTCCCAGAGCTAGCTGGAGCCCTGTTTCCTCAAGAACCCGCACAGCCAAGGAGGCCAACATGGAGAAAAACTCGATGGTAAAGGAGACAAACCTTCCTAACCCATTCCATTGACTGACGTGACATGGGAGACAGTGTGGGAGGAGCCGGGACATCTCCATAGGCTCAGCTTCCCGGGGGACCTGATAAAACCAATCCACTGCTTGGTGTCCATCGGTCATACAATCACACTTGCATGTGCTTTGCAATTCTCACTAGGGGTTGCTTCACAGGTATGACACCAGGGGCCCAGCAGGAGCGAATGGGCAGGGAGAGGAGTTGTTCCTTTGCTAAAAAAAAAATCAACTTTAAGTATAAAATAGCCTATATTTCTATACTATTTTATGGACAAGATACACATACAGGAATTGTCTCACCCACCACTGAAATGCAGCCAACTCTGGAGTAGAACATGGCATCTGTTTAAAACTACAGAGCAGTTTAGGACAGGAAGTGAAAAACACGGTTTCCAGTTGAAACTGCAGGGAGAAATTTAGTTTGCCATTTTGCCAACTGTCTAACATGGAATTTGACAGGGACACCGGGTATCACCCCAATTCATACCAAAATGTGCAAGGGATCTTTAATGACTAGACTATTTTAGTTCTAAATCTCATCCAAAAGACAGCACTTCCCCACACCCCTTTGGGGCATCAGTTCAGTACTGGCTTAAAGGGAAGCACCATCTCCACAATCACAAATACCACTGCAATTTTCCTTGCAGGTCTCCCATTCAAGTACTGAGCCAGCTGAACCCATCTGAACTGAGAGCTGATGAGCCCACAGCCCAAGGTCATATGGCTGGATATGTAAGGAGTATCCTTTAGAAGCACAGATCTTTCTTTCTTTAATGGGAGGAATCCATGAAGGTGGCACCAGGCATGTACACTGCTCTCTAAGTGGGCTAGGGGCAGAGAGGCTCAAGCTTAGCATTCCCTAGAAAGGGGCACTGGCACTTGCCCCACTCTCTAACCTGGAAGGTACCAGAGAAAGGATTCACCATTCCCTGGAAAGGCTGGTAGCATGGAGATCAGCTCTCTAACAAAGCATGGGCAGGAGACGCTAAGGCCCAGCTTTCCCAGTGAGGGGACATGGCACCTAAACCTTTCCAATAGGGAACTTAGCCACCTGTAAAACCAGCTTCTCTAGAAATACCATCCTTCCAGTACCTGAAGCCCAGCTGCCTGCAGACCACCTGGGCACTAAGAGCCGTCCAGCCGTCATCACACACCGTGCCCCAGTCTCCCCTGTAATAAACCTCCACTCTCCCTTCGCTGGGGGTGCGGCCTCCTGCCAGCCTGACCGTGCCCTCTGCAGGGGACAGGAGAGGAAAAGGCAAGCAATTAGTAAAGGAGAAAGGAACCAATCCCCAGCCCCACCTCTGCTGACAGCTGTGTGCAGTCTGAGAGCGGGAAGAGAGAGCAAGTGCATGTTAGACTCAGCAGAGGAGCACCCTATTACTTTGCAGAAAGGCCTCGCAGACGCGCTCGCCCACAAGGCACAGGCGAGGACTCCCCTTGGCCTCTGCTGCACCCATGCAAGACAGTGGAAAGGCTACATTGTCTGGCTCTGAGTTGCTCCTGCCTCTGCCCCACTTTCCGCCCAGCGGGAAAGAGGTGCCTGCGCTGGAAGGAGGACAGACTATATGTTGAGAGGATTGTGGAATACAGGGGTGGGACAGGATGCACAGGGGGAGGTGGGGTGGATCTGTACCTGTGAAGGGATCACAGGACACTCCCGCATCCTCAATGTGATCACAGTTTTGCTGTCCCCAGTTATTCTTCTTGCACTGGTCCAGTGACAGCTCGTTCCCTGAGCACTCCACTTCATCCAGCAGGATTGGGCCAGAGCCCTGCCCGTAGTGAGCCCACGACAAGGCCTTTGGAGTCCCACTACAGAGGACACAGACACACACAGAGGGAGGGAAGATACACCTCCCCCCGCCCCCACCCTCACCTACAGTGGGACACAAAGTCTTGTGCATAGGGATGCTACCTTGGTTGGGGCCCTAGTTACAGCAAGGGGGCTGGCAGTCCGGGATTCTCCAGCTAATTCCACACCTCTCTGCATTTCAGTCACAGTGACCTGCCCATTGACTAGCCCAATGTGAAACCTCAGTATCTCAAAGGCAGGTTTTGCAATTGGTACATGACAGTAAATAAGTAAAATCCATTTATTCATGTCTGAACATTGGTGACATGATTACATCATATCCTGGCAATTTGCTGGCAACGTGGATGACCCAGAAACATGGCAGGTCAATGAGACAATCACATTTCAACAGCAGGGATGGGCAAAACTCAAACACCCAGGGCCAAGATTTTCAAAAATCAAATCTACAGTTAGGCTCCAAAGTCTCTATTTAGGCACCTCTCTAAGGCCTGGTCTACACTAGGCGTTTATGTCGAAGTTAGCGCCGTTACATCGAATTAACTCTGCACCCGTCCACACTGCGATGCTATTTAGTTCGACATAGAGGTCTCTTTAATTCGACTTCTGTACTCCTCCCCGACGAGGGGAGTAGCGCTAAATTCGACATGGCCATGTCGAATTAGGCTAGGTGTGGATGGAAATCGACGCTAATAGCTCCGGGAGCTATCCCACAGTGCACCACTCTGTTGATGCTCTGGACAGCAGTACGAGCTCGGATGCTCTGACCAGCCACACAGGAAAAGCCCCGGGAAAATTTGAATTTGAATTCCTTTTCCTGTCTGGCCAGTTTGAATCTCATTTCCTGTCTGGACATCGTGGCGATCACAGCAGCACTGGCCACGATGCAGAGCTCTCCAGCAGTGATGGCCGTGCAGTCTGTGAATAGAAAGAGGGCCCCAGCATGGACTGATCGGGAAGTCTTGGATCTCATCGCTGTGTGGGGCGATGAGTCCGTGCTTTCTGAGCTGCGCTCCAAGAAACGGAATGCAAAGATCTATGAGACGATCTCAAAAGACATGACAGAGAGAGGGTACAGCCGGGATGCAACACAGTGCCGCGTGAAAATCAAGGAGCTGAGACAAGGCTACCAGAAGACCAAAGAGGCAAACGGACGCTCTGGATCCCATCCCCAGACATCCCGTTTCTACGAGGCACTGCATTCCATCCTCGGTGCGGCCGCCACCACTACCCCACCAGTGACCGTGGACTCTGAGGATGGGATAGTCTCCACGGCCGGTTCCTCGGACATGTTAGGGGACGGGGAAGATGAGGAAGGAGATGAGGAGGGCGAGGCAGTCGGCAGCGCTCACAACGCTGATTTCCCCGACAGCCAGGATCTCTTCATCACCCTTACAGAGATCCCCCACGAAGCGTCCCCAGCCGTTACCCCGGACACAGAATCTGGGGAAGGATCAGCCAGTAAGTGTTGTAAACATCTAAACATTTATTTTTAACAGAACAGGAATATTAACAATTAAAAGAATGGGTTGTTCATGATTACTGTGCCCTAGGCGCTTAACGGTTTAGTCATGGGCAGTGCAAGTTTTGAAAAAAAATCTAGCAATGTCCGGTTTTCCGTGATTGTCCTGCACAAGCCGCTCTACTGTTTATTCCCTGCTACTGCAGCTACAGTAAAATGCGGTCTATATGTGCGGGGATAGAGCAGTAATCCTCCTGGGACATCTCGATGAAGCTCTCCTGGAGGTAATTGGAAAGCCGTTGCATGAGGTTCCTGGGGAGAGCGGCCTTATTGGGTCCTCCGAAGTACGACACGTTGCCGCGCCACGAGACTATCAAGTACTCGGGAATCATTGCTCTGCACAGCAGGGCGGCATACGGCCCTGGTCTTTGGAGGCTTTCCCGGAGCATTCTCTCTCTCTCGCTCTCAGAGATCCTCATCAGGGTGATGTCGCCCATGGTGACCTGCTTTGAATTAGGTAGGGGAATGTTAGTGTTGGGACCGCTTGCTCGTTCCTTTACAGAACTGTAACCGCTGGTTTGCAGCCACGCGGTGGAGGCGGGAGAGGGGCAGCCGAAAGGGATCGTTCCCAGGGACAGCCGCGAGGGGGTGGGACAGGGGCAGAGTTCCCGCTTGCCGGATTGCTGGCAGCAGGGACTGACATTGCTTTAAATGTGAAATGAGGCCAGTGGTAATATAAAAGTTTTAAACTGCCACAAGTCTACGGCTTACCATGTCTGCCTGCAACAGAAATTCCGTTGTGCTACCCCGCTTCTCAAATGTGCTGTGCAAGACCCCAGGCACTGAATGCGAAGGCCGAGAATTCGACCTTGTGCTGAGTGCGCATGTGATAGGTGCTGTGCATGGTCTTGTTCACAGAGAAAGACTATGTTCTTTGTTCACAACTACATTTATCTTTCTGAGGAATTCACTCCCTTTTTCCCATTTCCACAGCCCCATCTGCGACTGTCTTACAACCTAGCCTGGCATCACACTCCCAGAGGCTAGCGCGGATTAGGCATAGGAAGAAGAGGACACGGGAGGACATGTTCTCTGAGCTTATGGCCTGTTCCCAAGCCCAGGCAGCACAGCAGACCCAGTGGCGGGAGAAATTGACCCAAATGCACCAAGCAAACATGGATCGGGAGGAGAGGTGGCGGCAGGAAGACCAGCAGGTGACTCAAACGCTGCTTGGACTACTGAGGGAGCAAACAGACACGCTCCGGCGCCTTGTGGATGTTCTGCAGGAACGGAGGCAGGAGGACAGAGCCCCGCTGCAGTCCATCTCTAACCGCCCTCCCCCGCCACCAAGTCCCATACCCACCTCACCCAAAAGTGCAAAGAAGGAGAGGCGGCAGAGTCCCTGCTAACTCTCACTCCACCCCTGCAGAGAGCTCTAGTAGCAGAAGGCTCTCATTCCCCAAAATTTGAAAAGTTCTTTCCTTCCCGCCTGACACAAGCCCCCGTCCAAGTTTCACCTCCCAGTTCCATGTGTGGTTGATAATAAAAAATACGTTTCTGTTAAATACTGTTTCAATCATGTTCTTTTGGAGGAGGAGGGGAAAGGGGGTTGGTAATTGGACAGGACAGTCACCTTTGGCAGGGTACATAGGCGAGGGCAGGCACAGCAGCAGGGCACATACACAGTGCAGTGATGCAGTGACTAGTTACCCTGGTTAGTCTGGGAGGTTGTTTTCATGTTATGTGGTGGGGGGTGGGTTGCTCTGTGACTTTGTGGCGGGGGAGGGCAGTTACAGATCTTAAGCGGCGGTCCTTATGCAGGATCACAGAGCCACGCAGCAGGGGATCTGTAAACGTCCTCCCCCTGCCACAAAGTCACATAGCCCCCCCATACACACAGTCCCGATCAGGAGGGGTGACAGGCTCTGTTGAAACAACCATCCCACCGCAGCGGAGCCTGTCAATCCTTGAGTTCAGAAGCTTCATTCGCGTCACTACACTACACCCGCTCCGCAGCACAGTCTGCGTCCCAGTTTTAAAAAATTCCCGCGAAAACAGTATTAAAGAAAACGGTGTGCATTAACAAAGTAGAACTATTTTTATTTCGAAACATGTGTTGGAAGGGGGGTGAAGGGGGTATGTAACTGGATAGGATAGTCAACATTGACTGGGTAAGGAAACGGGGGCAGGTTCAGCTTCTCTGTACACAAACTTTAAAGTCACAGGTTACCCTGCTCACTAAGGAACTTTGCTTTCAAAGCCTCCCGGATGCACAGCGCTTCCCGCTGCTCTCTTCTAATCGCCCGGCTGTCTGGCTGTGCGTAATCAGCAGCCAGGCTATTTTCCTCAACCTCCCACCCCGCCATAAAGGTCTCCCCCTTGCTCTCACAGAGATTGTGGAGCACACAGCAAGCTGCTATAACAATGGGGATATTGGTTTCGCTGAGATCACAGCGAGTCAGTAAGCTTCTCCATCTCCCCTTGAGACGGCCAAAAGCACACTCCACCACCATTCTGCACTTGCTCAGCCGGTAGTTGAAGAGTTCTTTTTCAGTGTCCAGGGCGCCAGTATAGGGCTTCATGAGCCAGGGCATTAGCGGGTAGGCTGGGTCCCCGAGGATGACTATAGGCATCTCCACATCCCCAACAGTTATTTTGTGGTCCGGGAAGTAAATACCTTGTTGCAGCCGTCTAAACAGACCAGAGTTCCTGAAAACATGAGCGTCATGAACCTTGCCCGGCCATCCCACGTAGATGTTGGTAAAACGTCCCCTGTGGTCCACCAGTGCTTGCAGCACCATGGAAAAGTAGCCCTTTCGGTTAATGTACTGGGTGGCCTGGTGGTCCGGTGCCAGGATAGGGATGTGAGTTCCATCTATGGCCCCACCGCAGTTTGGGAATCCCATCGCTGCGAAGCCATCTATGATCGCCTCCACGTTTCCCAGGGTCACTACCTTTGGCAGCAGTACATCAACGATTGCCTTCGCTACTTGCATCACAACAACCCCCACGGTAGATTTGCCCACCCCAAACTGGTTCGCGACTGACTGGTAGCTGTCTGGCGTTGCAAGCTTCCAGAGGGCTATGGCCACTCGCTTCTGTACACTCAGTGCAGCTCGCAACCGGGTGTCATTGCGCTTCAGGGCAGGGGACAGCAACTCACAAAGTTCCAGGAAAGTTCCCTTCCGCATGCGAAAGTTTCGCAGCCACTGGGATTCATCCCAGACCTGCAGCACTATGCGGTCCCACCACTCAGTGCTTGTTTCCCGTGCCCAGAATCGCCGTTCCACGGCATCAACATGACCCATTGCCATCGTGATGTCCTCGGCGCTGGGTCCCCTGCTTTCTGAGAGGTCTGTGCTACTCTCAGACTTCAGGACATCACCGCGGTGCCGTAGCCTCCTCGCCTGACTTTTCTGCATCTGCCTCAGGGAAACCTGTATGATAAGCTGCGAGGCGTTGAGAGCGGCCACAACTGCAGCGATGGTCGCAGCGTGCTCCATGCTCGCAGTGCTGTGGCGTCCGCGCTGTCAATGACTGGAAAAGTGCGCGAACTGATTTCCCGCCGGCGCTTTCAGGGAGGGAGGGCGGGAGTGATGGACGGATGACGACAGTTACCCAAAAGCACCCTCGACACATTTTGTTACCCAGAAGGCATTGCCGGCTACACCCAGAATTCCAATGGGCAGAGGGGACTGCGAGAACTGTGGGATAGCTGACCACAGTGCACCGCTTCGAATGTCGACGCTTTCACCGTTAGTGTGGACTCACAAAGTCGAATTACTGTCCTTAGTGTGGACACACACGTTCGACTTTGCAATATCGATTCCAAAAATTCGATGCAAGTAAATTCGAACTACTCTCGTAGTGTAGACAAGGCCTTAGTGACCTGAGTTTCAGGGGTGCTGAGCACCTAGCAGCTCCCATAAAAGCACTGAAAAGTCTAGAGGAAGATGAATAGGAGCTACCTCTACCTCTCATGTGGCACAAGAACAAAGGGACAGTCAGTGAAACTGAAAGGCAATCCAATTAAAACTGATCAAAGTCAATATGCACCATTCACATGTGGCAGGTGGAGCACATTGCTGCAAGGTATTACTGAGGCTAAGTGATTGGAAGGATTCATCAAAGGACTAGACATTTACATGGATGACAAGAACATCCTCCCTCTGACACAGCTGCTGCTGGCCACTGTGGGAGATGGGACCCTGAGCTGGATAGACCATGGGTCTGATCTACCCTGGCAATTCTTATGTCCCAAAGTCTCCCCAAACCCCATCACCAGCCAGAAGGGTACTTACCTGAACCCCAGTTGCCTGCAAACCACCTCGGCATCCCGGTCGTCCCATTGGTCATCACAGATGGTGCCCCACCTGCCGTCATGGTAGACCTCCACTCGCCCCTCAAAGCTCTCCTTTCCCCCAGCCAGCCGCAGCGGGGCCCCGGCACCTGCTCTTCAGAAAAGGGAGCAAGCAGAAGAGAGAGAGTGCATCTGATGGCTGGGGATGCAGACCCATTACAGGGCTTCAGGATGCACCAGCACCTGCCCTGGCCTCTCCCAGCCACCTCTGAACACTAGTGACTGTGCTGTTAGCCCTCCCCTAGTGGTGGGGGGGGCTGTTTGCCAAGAGATGGCTCACCAAAGGCGAGCCCAGGCACAGATGTTCAAGGGACGTCGATGAGCAGGGGCTATGCTCCCTGGGCAGAGGCCTGGCTCAGGGAACCCCTACTGAGGGCGAGGGGCTGCTCACTGCTGACATTTTCCACTGTTTTATGAACAGATTGTGGGAGAAGTGGAGCAGCTCCCTTCTGCCCCCACATGCCTCCCCTCTGGGTGCTCAGGGCTGGGAGGGGCTGGTTGTTCCTCAGCTGGAAACCGGAGCCCATTTTTACAGCAGTAAGTAGCCCAAGCCGAACCTGCATCATCTTGTCCATTGCTGCAACTTTACCAGCTGGGATTTTATATCCTGGTGGCAACACTGTGAATTGGGTCACTTGGCCCTGAGAGATGGGGGTCCCCTCCACATGTTTTCTCCCAGCTCCCTTCCCTGGGGATTTACCTGCAGGAGGAACGCACTCTGCTGCTGCGATTCCCTGGTTACAGGCTCTGGATGTAGCTTCCTGGTAGCCACACTGCAGCAGGGCCTTCTCATCCCCATGGCAGTTTGCCGACTGCAGATGGAGTGGAACTGGTCCCAAGGCAGCATGGCTGTTCTTCCCAGCTGTGCCTATCTCACTGAGCAAAGAGAGGAGAGCACAAGGACAATACTAGCATTTCTGGCACTGTCTGAGTCACCATCCCCCCTCACTGTCACTCACACATTTTCATGTGGTGCCTGTAACCTGAACTTAAATCGGACCCCAGCCATGATGTACTGTATACGCACCAAGCCCAAAGAGGCGGGCATGCACCCAGGGCTGCCATCTGAAATCAAGTGGCAAGCCACCAATGGGCACAGAGGCCTTCCCCATTCCCAGCAGCTGCTGCGGAAGACATAAGGATGTCATGCAGAGAGGATCATGTCTCAAAGGCAGAAAGTAGTGAGAGCAGGTGGGTCTAAAAGGATCTGCTCATCAAGCTAGTGATAAAGAACGAGGCACAGAAACAAAGAGCGGGGAGAGGAGCAGGGCTGATTCTCTGCAGGATGGGTTCGCAAGGAGGCATATGATGACCCATCCTCCACTCTGGACAGATGAGTCCTGAAACTTCTTCTATTTGTAACGTGGGGCCTGGGCTGGAAGAGAATTCAAATCACTGCTCTTAAGGAAGGCTTGGCAAGCGGCTTCTCCAGGGGACACTGGCAGCTCTGTAGAACCGTGTTACAGGACCCTGACAGGTTTTGCTCTTTGTGGAGTTTGTCAGCTGTAGGTTGTCTTAAAGTGCAGCTGTGCTCATTTCCACTGGCCTCAGTTATCATAAACGCAAGGCTGCGGGTAAGTCATGGGCATTCCTTTTATTTTCATGTTCATGTGGATGTTAGTGGTTCCTGAATGACCCTCTTCTTTTCTTTCCTTCCTTCCTTCTTTCCTTCCTTCAGGTAGAAGCCCTGCCCCCAACTCAGGTACATCACCAGGGGGTGGGGCCAGCTGCTTGAAGGGAGGGCAGCAATCCCTGAGATGGGGCAAGTTCAGGAGGAGACAGGAGCATGTTTCTCCTCCCCCTGGAGAATCTGGGGCAGTGCTGAAACACCACCCTGAATGCTCGGCAGGCATTGAGCCCCCTTCATAAGGAGAGAATCCCCTCCTCCCTTCCAAATCAGGGGCAGCTCAGCAGACTGACTGTTGAAACCCCAGTGCTAAGCATAAGCTCCTGGCTCTTCCCACAGAACTGGTGGCACTGTGTCGGCACTCCCCTTCTGGGGGCCCTTTGAGCTTTTCACTGGGTCCTCCAAGGTGATGAACGCTGCTTTGCCAGGTCACTAGCCAGCACCACTCCCAGGGGATACAAAATTCAGTAGAAACCTTCTAGGCCAAGGCCAAAACCGTCCTGCCACACAGGCAGCCTTTGTGCCAAGTTGCTCCTTTTTCAGGAAGGCTGCAGGTTCCAGAGAGAGGGGCCAGGCCTCCCTGGCAGGAAGAGGAGCCAGTCTCTCGCCTGCTGCGGGAGCAGAGCCAATGGGATTTTCACCATTATTTCATGTTGCAAGGCAGGTGGGGGGTGCCAGTGTGAATTAGCAAAGCTCCTTCCTTCTCCTGTTCCGGTGGGAGGGGAAAGGGATGGGGCTTGGGACGGAATCTCTCAGAGAAACTCACTGAGCTTTGATAGTCTAGACTCTCTTCTTGCCAGTGGTGATTGGGAGTCTGGATAGGGGATGGGCCATGGCCACAGAAGGAAAACAGCAGTGTACATTAAGCACTGCTAACTGGGAGACCAGGGGACAGAGCAAATTCAGACACCAAGGAGACAGAGACTGTTCTTTGCGGGTGATCCCTGGAATCTGCCTCTGAAGTTCCTACCTGACTCCCAGCTGCCTGCAGACCACACTGGCATCCCAGTCTGTCCAACGGTCAGCACAGATGGTGCCCCAGAGTCCGCTGAAGTATAGCTCCACCCTGCCGCCTTCAGACAGCCGCACAGCACCTTCCGAAAGAAAGACTCTGATGCCAAAGTGCTCCCTGCTGCACTCTCAGCAGCCATGCATGCTGCTCAGGCCCTGTGCGAGGTGGCTCTGGAAACGGGCTGGACACCCTGATTTCCCATGCTGTGGCTGAGCTGAAACTCCTACACTGAGACACTTGATTGTGTATCCAATCAGGAATTTTGAATGTGCACTAGACTGTCCCCAAGGTCAATGGCCCCACAGGAAGTAGTATGACTAGAGGGCTAGTAACAGTGGGCTGTTCCTCTGCGATTGCACCAGGAAAAGGGGGAGGCAGGAATTCACTCCCTTTAAATTGCTACAATAGAACAGATCTCCATCAACACCTGGAGAGCTCCTCACCCCACTGAGAGTTACTGGGAAGGGCCTGCCCTCCATCCCCACCTCACCCCACCCCACCTCACCCACATGCTTTGAGCACTGGGACAGAAACACACAGCTATACCCTGCTGGCCTCAAATAGAAATGGCTTTGAGGAAAAAGAAAGTGACACAGGAGGGAGAGGCAGGCATAGGCCCCACCCACATGAGGCACCTCTCATTTGGAGGAAGCCATATTTAAAAGTGTTTGCGTTGGCGGGAGAAGGTGGAGCCTAGTTTTGTTAAAATGGTATTTTTAAAAGGGGGTAGAAATACTGTTTCTTAACACAATGCAAATAAGGCTGTGAGGCCAAATGTTCAAGGGCTCGGCACCCACAACTGGGGCCAGATTTTCTAAAGGGCTCAGCTCTCATTTAGGCACTGAAATAAGGGGCTTCCCTTGTGACACTAATAGCCAGATTTTCACAAAAGGCCCGCTTCTATATATTTCTTCCATACACTGCTATAGTTACACTAGTATAATTACACTGCTGTAAAGCTGATCTCCACTAGGACCTTTCATTGGCATAGTTATGTCTCTAAGGGGGGTGAACAATCCACACAGACATAGCTATGCTAACTTAACCCCTAGGAAATCTTCCGTCAACCTAGCTACCACCTCTCAAGGAGGTGGATTAACTACAGCGATGGGAGAACCCCTCCCATCACTGTAATGAGTGTCTACACTGAAGTTGCGCCCCTGTAGCACTTTAAGTGTAGACATACCCAGAGTTAAACTGCTATAGTTATACTGGTATAGCTCCCATGTGGACACTCAGGCTTTGTCTACACTGGCATTTTTGTCGGTCAGGGGTGTGAAAAAACGTCCCCCTGACCGACATAAGTTTCATCGACAAAAATGCAGGTGTGGATAGCGCTGTGTCAGCAGGAGAGGCTCTCCTGCCGACGTAGCTAATGCTGCTTGTTCAGGGAGATTTAATTATGTTGGCAGGAGAGTTCTCTCCTGGGAAGCTGGAACAATTTGTATAGTGGGGGTGCTGAATCATTAAACCAAACTGTAAACCCTGGATATGATGGAAACCACTTCAAGCCAGGCGCTGCAGCAGCATCTCTAGTTCCAGTGCCTATGCTTTCTTCTGCTGACAAGGAGAGGGGAGACCTTATAGTGGTACAGCTGTGCTGCTGTAAGGTCCATAGTGTAGACATAGCCTCAGACTCCAGAACAAGGGCGTTTATACTTAAAATGCTGCAGCACCACCACTGTAGAGTTTCAGTGAAGATGCTACTTACCCCAACAGGAGAGGTTCTCCCGTCAGCGTCGGTAATCCACCTCCCCGAGAGGCCATAGCTAGGTTAACGAGGGAATTCTCCCATTAACCTAGCACTGTCTACACCGGGGTTTAGGTCGGTTCAATTGCGTTGTTCAGGGGGGTGGATTTTTCACACCCCTAAACAAAATATTTATAGCTACCTAACTTCCTAGTGTGGACCAGGCCTAAGAGTGGCTTCTTTTGACTTTAGCTTATGTCGCTTTGGAAGCAGTTTAAGCTAAGCGGAGAAAGATGCTTTTATACTGGCATAAGAGTGTCCACACTGGGGTTATAAATTCACACCTCACCTTAGACCTGTATAATTTTCTCATTGAGACAAGTCCTTAGTTAGTGGCCTAAACTGAAGCCAAACTTTTCTGAAAATTCTGACCAACTATTGTGCTGTGCTCATCGCTCTGGGTCCAACACCATGCTGTATGCATCTTGGCACCTCCACCGTCCCTCTCCCCTCACCCCCCGCCCGCCCATGGGTAAGGTCTGAGAGCACGCAGCCAAGACCCTAACAGCGATGCTGAGGGGTACTTACCCTGGTTACAGTCACAACTGGCCCAGCCAATTGCTCCAGAAGCAAGCCGGTAGAAGCACCAAGGTGTGGCTCCCCTGTCTGGATTTCTGCAGTAGTTGTGGTTCCCTAAGCCCCGGTCTGGGTACTGCTGGACATAATCAGGGAACTCTGCCCAATTCAAACATTCTGACCCAGACTCAGTGACAGCCAATGAGCCATTGTAATACCCGAGGGGCCCAACGCCACACAAGCCGGACCCTGGAGACAGAAAGGAAGCTTTCAGGATGGCTTGCTGCCAAGAAGGGCTTGGATAAAGCCAGTATGTGTCACATAACAACCCTCTTCTGCTGGATCCTTCCATTTCTGCAACATTGAACCTTCATTTTCTTTTACAAATCAAGATTCTCTGCCCTGGGGTTGTGAAGAAAGCCTTGTAAATGTGATCTGATCAAATGTTTCCTGAAAAATAATAGCATTGAGAGCTGTGAACTCCCCCATCATCTGAAATGAGTGATAGAGATAGAGAATAAGACAGAGAATATATTATTGCCCTTTTATAAATCCATGGTACGCCCACATCTTGAATACTGCGTACAGATGTGGTCTCCTCATCTCAAAAAAAGATATACTGACATTAGAAAAGGTTCAGAGAAGGGCAATTAAAATGATTAGGGGTTTGGAAAGGGTCTCATATGAGGAGAGATTAAAGAGGCTAGGACTTTTCAGCTTGGAAAAGAGGAGACTAAGGGGGGGGATATGATAGAGGTATATAAAATCATGAGTGATGTGGAGAAAGTAGATAAGGAAAAGTATTATAATACTAGTTCTTGTATTATTCCCATAATACAAAAACTAGGGGCTACCAGATGAAATTAATGGGCAGCAGGTTTAAAACAAATAAAAGGAAGTTCTTCTTCACACAGCGCACAGTCAACTTGTGGAACTCCTTGCCTGAGGAGGTTGCGAAGGCTAGGACTATAACAGAGTTTAAAAGAGAACTGGATAAATTCATGGAGGTTAAGTCCATTAATGGCTATTAGCCAGGATGGGTAAGGAATGGTGTCCCTAGCCTCTGTTTGTCAGAGAGTGGAGATGGATGGCAGG
>NC_048304.1:54276226-54427488 GCF_013100865.1 Trachemys scripta elegans | reverse complement strand
GGGGCTCGGGGGACGGGCCGGCGGTGCCGGGGGACGGGCTGGGGACCGGCGGTGCGGTGCTGGGGGTGCTCGGCCGGGGGCTGGGCCTGGGGCCAGCACCCCAGGGCCGGGGACAGCCTGGGCCGCGCCTCCTCCCCCCACACTCCCCCTTACCTGCTTCAGGCTTCCCTCGACTCAAATGTTCGCGTGAAGCAGGGGAGGGGGCGGAGACTTTGGGGAGGGGGCGGAGTTGGGGCGATGGCGGGGCTGGGGGCAGGGCCGGGGCCCCGTGGAGTGTCCTCCTTTGGGAGGCACAAAATATGGTAACCCTAGTTTGGGGGCTGGGTGGTGCAATGCATGGAACCCCAAGCTGGGGTCTAAGCTCCCTAAACCCCCCAAAAGGACTTGATTGAGGGGTTCTGGTTGTACCTACATGCTCTGCTTGGGACTGTGTTCCTGTCATCTAATAAACCTTCTGTTTTACTGGCTGGCTGAGAGTCACAGTGAATCTCAGGAAGAGAGGGGTGCAGGGTCCTGACTCCCCCACACTCCGTGACACTGCCAGCGCTGGACCGGCTGGAGGTGAGGGGGGAGCGGGCGGAGTCAGCGCTGGTGGGGGGAAGCCCAGCGCTGGGGCGGCAGGTGGTGCAGGTAGGGTGGGGTGGGAGGGAGAGCCCAGAGTTGGGACAGCAGGGGGTGCGGGTGGGGGGGGGAGAGCCCAGGGTTGGGGCGGCAGAGGGTGCATGTGGGTTGGAGGGGAGAGCCCAGGGTTGGGGCGGCAGGGGGTGGGGGGGAGAGCCCAGGGTTGGGGCAGGTGGCGGGGAGAGCCCGGGGCTGGCGTGGGGGCAGCCAAAATTTTTTTGCTTGGGGGCGGCAAAAAGCCTAGAGCCGGCCCTGGTGCCATTGACCTTGAAAACAACAGAGATGTTTGCAAGCCCAGCTGGAATGGGCTGTGGTGCAGTGTATATCAGCAGGTACCGATACACTGTGAAGAAAGCAATAAAAATGTCTAGAGAGAGTCACTTGGAAGACGATGTGTAGCCTGACTTGGATTCACTGACAAAGCCATGATGAGGGGTCGGTGAGACCTCAATATTTATTAAAATAGATTAAAGAAGGAGACAGTGTGAAAGAGACAAAGCGAGAGGAAAGGGAAAGAAAATGTGGGATGAAAGGAAAACTGCAGCAGTATTGGAGATGAAGAAAAAATGAGGCTGGAAATGTGAGGGAGGGAGAGAAACAGAAACCCAAGAGTGCAACAGAACAGAAAATGGCACAACGATGGGACGAGACAGAGGATGAGAGCAAGCCAACAGTTTACATTCTGTTCACAGTCTCAGGGCACTGCGGCAGTGAGGAATCTGACTGGGTGACTGAATTAATAACTTCTTGTTCTTACCTGCACTCTGCAAATGGTTTTGGCTGGGCTGCGATCCCAGGAGAGCCTGGGAAAGAAACACAGAGCAAAAGCAGAGAGATGATTATCCCTTGAAATAAACGTGGGCAAGTCATGAAAGCTGCTCAGTCTCTGGCTGCTCTGAGGAAACACACCCTAGTAACCACCTCTTCCCTGATTCCCCTATTACCCCTCTTAGAACCCAATCACAGCTCTGCCCACGAACAACAAAATGAATAATTTGTGGGCTGCAGAAGCTTACCCTTCATACAACAACCATGCCGCTAAAGGGCTGCTGCGCGTCATTTTCAGGCTTTTATCCAAGTACTCTGGGAGGCATGGGGAGCTGGAGCAAGCAGGAGAGGAAGGGACAAATAGGGGCCTGAGCAAAATGTAGAGGGTAAAAGGGGAGACTGAAAGAAATGGTAATACCCTCTAAAAATGTATTAGCAGTCCTTCCCTCTCTCCCTGCACGAGCATGGAAGAGCAACTTCCTATGGCAGTGATAGTGAACAGAAGAGAGGGCATCTACCTGATGAGGTGGTGCCCTCAGGAGTCAGTGTTCACACTCAGAGAGGACACCCACATACAAAACGATGAGTGTCTATAAGAGGGAACTCAACAGGGCCTTTAAGAAGTGCAATGATACCTCACACCACACTACACCAAACAGGGCCTGACATATTAGGAACAAGCACAAGGGATATGAAACAAAGCTCTGGGGTTTCTGTGGCTGCTGCCTAACTCCAGCTGCATACCGTGGTGTGAGCAGATGCTTTCTGGTGGTATCAACACCACTGCTGGCTGGGGGTGGGGAGATCTCCGCTCTGACGTGACCTGGTGCTTTCACAGGGTTTGCAGGCAGGTGTAAGCTCTTCCCAGACCAGTGGCAACAGAGTGAGGCAAAGAGACTGAAGTATTTCTGCTAGATCCTCACACTCCAGTTTATTTCTAAATAACCAGCAGCTTTTTACATGAGCAAGGATCACTGAGTTACAGAGTGGGGGCAAGTGTATCTTTAGAAGCCTAGCTATCGGGCAGTGCCGCCCAGAGGGTGGGGCAAGTGGGGCAATTTGCCCCAGGCCCCGGGCCCCATGGGGGCCCCCATAAGAATATAGTATTCTATAGTATTGCAACTTTTTTTTATGGAAGGGGCCCCCAAAATTGCTTTGCCCCAGGCCCCCTGAATCCTCTGGTCGGCCCTGCCATCGGGAGCTGTTCTCACTCTCTCTTTTTACTGGAGCTGCCATGGTTTCATCTCTCTCAGCTTCACCTCTCGTTCTGTAAAGAGGGGAGAGAACAATTTGTGATTGAAGCTAATTCTTTGGCTGTACTAAAGACTCTGGGCCACATCCATCTTTGGAGTAAATTGAGGCAATTCCCATTGGTTTTAACAGGGGTCAGGCCTGCTTATGCCAGAACTGAATCTGATCAGCAGGTGCTGTTGACAATGGGACAACATCAAGATCACCCCAGAAAAGCCAGACCTGAAATTCTAGACCAGAAATGTATCAATGACATTTTTGGAAATGTCAGATGGGATGGGGGGGGGGGGGGGATTTGTGGGTGGGGGGGGGTCAGTGTACGTGTGTGTGTGTAAACAGCAGTTAGATTTTTACACTCCATTGAGCAGGGAGCCTCTCTCTCTCTCTGTATCATACAGCACTGAGCCCACAAAATGGAGAGTAAACTAACAATACTTTGCACTTTTATAGCGACAGTCATGTGAAGATCTCAAAGCACTTTACAGAGATGGGAATGACTCTCCTCATTTCAGAGCCGGGCAAGCTGAGCCACAGGAGTCCTGTGCTTGTCCAAGCTCCCACAGCAAGACAGGTGACAGAACCAGAATCCATGTCTCCCAACTCCCTGCTCCCACAGGATGTGTATGCCCAGGCCAGTCTGCATGTGATAGGCTGGATTAATAATGGACCGTGTGGACAATTGATCCACCACAACTTGGAGACTGACCATGAAGGAAGGGACTGCAGTCCAGACCCATGGAGCAATGTGCTCCTCCCAAAGCCCTCTCACCAAAGACTGGTCCCCTTAGCAAGGTCAATCCCCCCACATTTTAGCACGAGTGCAAATACCCTGTCCTACATTCTTGGCACCAGGTCCATGTAGCTATACATTATCAGTCCACAACAGTAATAGCTGAGATCAATCTATCAGCAATGGGCAGAGACAAAGAGACCCTCCTGCTTTGGTCACTGCAGAGCTTGAGAAAACATGAGCCAAAGCAGCTGCACCCCATGCACCCTGCTCAGCTTCCTGTGGGTTGTTTTTTCTGATTATGCATTTACAGAGGCAAAAGAAGATAAATAGCCCTCCTTCCAGCATAAACCCTCTGGTCCAGGGACAGAAGATACCGGGGTGCTTCAGAGAGCATATTTGCTAAGTGGAATGTCCACTTGCACAGGATATTAAAAAGCCATGTGACATTATAGGGAGATATAAAATAAAAAATCTCCTACCTCCACACATCTGAGGCAGGGTAACAAACTCAGCAGCAGGGTCAGGCACCTGAGAGCTTTGGGAAGCTCCATTCTTCTTCCTGAACAAAGTGGGCAGAAGCTTCTTCAGGCTTCACATTCTCGCTGCTGCTGGGCTCAGCTGCCTCCTCCTCTCCCTCCTTCCCTTGTTCTATTTCCCAGGGAGCAGGGCTGGAGCAGCACAGCACTGGAAGGATCTGTACAGCACAACTCCGTCGTTTCGATGCAGGGAAGGGAAGGAAGGGAATGAAAGCTCACAGCAGCAGCTTGTGATTTTGCTTTCTTCTTTCTTCTATTTACTTGTTCTGGAGTGAGGGGAAGAGAATGTGTCCTGAGAATTTCTGATCCACCTTCAAAAACAGCAGGAGGCAAGTGCAGACGGGCAGGGTACAGCCTTCAGCCTTCCAGGCTGCTTCCACACCTCATCTCTCTCTGCCTCCTACCCTAGCTCTCTCCCCTCCCTCTTTCTTGCTGTCCCAGCCTCTTTTTTTGCTCTAGGTATGCATCTCTCTTTAGTGCAAGCCTACTTCTCTTCCCCTGCCTACCTTGCTGCCTAACCCAGCAGTTCTCTCCTCTCTTGACACTTCCCTCCTTTCCCCCACTGATTCTTCTCTCTTCCTCATCTCTCTCCTGCCTGCAAGGGACTGGTGGAACTGGGTGGAAGATTTGGAACTCCCAGCTAGAAAAATTCCAGCAATAAAACTGAAGGTGTGGGGGGAAATCCTTTGTGTGCTTGCATGAGATTATGTCTTGAAGAAACTGGACTTTATCCTCCAACCTCTGTCTTCTTGCTCAACCACCTGCAGCTCCCTGAGAACACCCTCTTCTCTGGGCTCTGAACCCAGGGAAATCAGAGACAGAGCATTTCAGGTTAAGACGTCTCCTAAGAGAACAGCATAGGTGACAGGGAACTCTCAGTGGATAACCCCCACCCCAATTCGAGGGTGTTCCCATTGCTGGTCTGCCAGATCCTGATCACCTCCAAGTAGGGTGACCAGACAGCAAATGTGAAAAATCGGGACGAGGGTGGGGAGTAATAGGAGCCTATATAAGAAAAAGACCCAAAAATCGGGGCTGTCCCTATAAAATCAGGACATCTGGTCACCCTACCTCCAAGGTTCATCTTTTCAGCCAAGCATTTCTTTAACCTTGGGCTAAGGCTGGAAAGTTGTTTCCACTTGGTGGGTGGGGGTGCTTAGTAGGGGATAAGACCCAAAGAGCAGCCTTAAGCCAGAAGCACTGGTGTCTAGCACTAAGTGTCAGCTGGCCTGACCAGCTCAATGTACCCCAACTCGCTACTGTTATCATCTGCATCTCGAAGATGTCAAGTAATAAAACTAACAGCTCATTGATGATTAATCTTCGTGTGTAACGTATGTACGGTCAACCCACAAATAATTACACAGAGCTGCTGGAATTATGATTAAAATGTGTTTAAACCAGGCATGTTGGGGGGAGTTAATAAAGAGGGTTTTTTCCAGACACAGGAATGCAGTTCTGCCTGATGGAATGGGTCTCCCATGTAAATGGAGCAAGGTGTGACCAAAGACAAGGAAACGCACATTGGCATGCCAAACTCAATTAAAAACTCTCTGATTATGTAAATTTGTTTTACGTTTTCTCTAAACCAGCCCAGTACTCTGACTGACTTGAAGAGATTGTTTGCTCCAGCCAAGCTCACAAGATGGTGTTTCTGGCTCTTTAAAGGAGCAGCAAACTAAATAACTTTGTTGAGCATTCCAGAAGAGGGCTGGACATTGCTGGAGCCAGTTTTAGGGAAATCTAGGACTACAGGAGGTGTTGGAGTCACTCTTCAAACAGTAACTGGACAGGGGAAGGCAGTGTAGGACCTGCATGTTTGCTGGCTCTTGGAGTCCGCAGCAGCACAGCATTGAAGGCATCCAGAGTTGCAGGGCAGGCGGTGACACAACCCCTCACTAGTCTGGGTGGAACCCCAAATTGTCACAGGGGTTGGCTGTTATTGCTGCCCACTATGGGCAGTGCTAGTCAATTTATTTATACACCCCTTAATGTTTATCATTAATAAATATAAGCAGAGGGCCTGCTTCCCTGTCCACTTCCCAGTTTCTGTTGAGTGGATCCATTTGACACAGTTCAGGAATTTTAAGTGTCTTTACACCTTCTATGTGCTGCTCTCAGCTCAATGCAATGGACATTCCCTATAACTGTACTTTTTTATTCTTCTTCAGGAATTAACTCTTTTGGGATTTTGCAGCATGGAAATGTGGAATTCACCTTAGAAAAGAGTTCGTCTTGCATCTCAAAAGGGGAAAGTCCACTAGTCCACTGGATAAGATTTCCAGGAGACCTTCAACACAAAAACATGGAACAGGCTGTTGAAGTCCCTCTTGACTGGATGCAAAGCCTCTTTCTCTCTCCCTGCTCGTTACCAGCAATCATTGATTCCAGTCTTGCTGGTTTGTCTCATCCACAATTGCTTATCAAATGCAATGCAATGCTGTTAGAAGATGGGAGGAGGGAGCAGTTGCTGTTGGGTGGATCCTACTGCAGTGTGCGCTGGGCATTGCTTGTCTGGCCAAGAATTGCAATCATTTAATTGGGAACAAATCTCTGAACTGACAGCACTAAGCAAGCAGACAGAGAGGCAGAAGGCAGACAAGAAGAGAGGCTGAAACCAGAGCCTCACCCTAGTGGGCTCTAGGGTGACCAGATGTCCCGATTTTATAGGGACAGTCCCGCTATTTGGGGCTTTTTCTTATATAGGCTCCTATTACCCCCCCCCCATCCCGTCCCGATTTTTCACACTTGCTGTTTGGTCATCCTAGTGGGCTCTGCCCCTAGCAGGGCCCTGCTACAGAAAGCAGCAGTGGCAGGGAGGGGAAGAGAAGAAAGGAATTTCAGCATGGGCGGCTGGTGAACCGGCCATTGGGGGAGGCTAACCCCCAGCCCGTCCCCTTCTGCCGGAGGCCCCGCCTCTCCCCTTTTGCCCCTTCCTCCCCCACAGGAGCCCAGAGCACCCCCACTGCAGCTGACACCCCTGCCCCAGCCGAGCTCCCCCAGCCCCAGAGTGCCATGCGATCAGGCATAGGGTTGCCAACATTCTAATTGCACAAAACCGAAACTCCCTGCCCCGCCCTTTCCCTGAGATCCCACCCTCCACTCACTACATTCCCTCTTCCTCAGTGGCTTGCTCTCCCCCACCCTCACTCACTTTCACTGGGCTGGCAGGGGGTTGAAGTGAGGGGGTGTGGGCTCCGGCTGGGGGTGCAGGCTCTGGAATGGGGCTGGGAATGAGAGGTTTGGGGTGCAGGAGAGGGTTCCAGGCTGGGGGTGGGGCTGAGGGATTTGGAATGTGAGAGAGAGCTGCGGGTTGGGGCAAGGGGTTAGGGTGTGGGAGGGAGTACAGGTTCTGGGGTGGGGCCGGGAATGAGGGATTTGGAGTGCAGGAGGGGGCTGTGGGTTGAGGCAGCGGGTTGGGGTGCAGAGGGGTGAGGGCTCCGGCTGGGGGTACAGGCTCTGGGGTGGGGCTGGGGATGAGGGCTTTGGGGTGCAGGAGGGGGCTCCGGGTTTGGGGGGTCTCAGGGCTGGGGAGGGGGTTGGGACTCAGGGTTGGGGTGTGGGCTTACCTCGGGCGGCTCCTGGTAAGTGGGGCTAAGGCAGGCTCCCTAACTGTCCTGACTCCACGCTGCGCCCCGGTAACGGCCAACAGGTCCGGCTCCTAGGTGGGGGGAGGTGGGGACCTGGAGGTTCCACGTGCTGCTCTCACCCGCAGGCACCACCACCTAGCTCCCATTGGCTGCAGTTCCCGGCCAATGGGAGTGTGGAGCCAGTGCTCAGGGCGGAGGCAGTGCCCAGAGCCAGACCTGATGGCCGCTTCCGGGGTGCAGCGCAGTGCCAGGACAGGAAGGGACTAGCCTGACTTCGACCTGCAGCACCGCCGACTGGACTTTGAATGGCCCGGTCGGCGGTGCTGACCAGAGCCACCAGGGTCCCTTTTCGACTGGACATTCCAGTCAAAAACCAGACGCCTGGTAACCCTAGCCGGGCAGCGCGGCTGCAGAGCCTCCAGCCCCAGATCACTAGGTGGGTGGCGCCGCCCCAGCCAGCCTGGGCCATGGAAGAGGGGGTCTGGGGGCAGAGTGTGGGCGGGGCCACGCCTGGCTATTTGGGGAAGTTCAGCCTCCCCCGGCCTACAATACTCACTGCCCATGGATTTCAGAGTTCTAGGGCTGCTTTTATTAATGCAAGCTGAGGGGAGGAGTGTGCTCAAACTGAGCGAGTAAAACGGCAACTCAGCCCTTGGGGGCACTCCACTTGATACCGGTTGCCAACTAGACATGGAGTCATTGATCAGTTCCTGTTGAGCCCAACGATCTAGAGACAATGAGACACTTGAACTTGCAGCATGTGCCTCTTGCAATGGACTGTTATCAGGGCTACAATTTCACTCTTGTTGAGACCTGACACTATTTTAATTTGGCAACTGCATCAAGGAAACAAACATGTGGTAGCAAATGAAACTGACTTTGGCCATTGGAAGCCTTTGGGTTTTGCCCATCTGCCCTTTCCCTACCCACCAGAACACACCATTTTGTACTCTGCTGCTGTCCAAGTGAGATCAGGGATGTCCATACAGGAAAGTTTTACCAGTTGTACCTGAGTAATTACAGTGGTATCATTAAACCACTATAGTATTTCAGGATTACTCCCCCTGTGGACACCTTTATTTCAGATAAGAGTGGCTTTTTCAGCTTGGTTGTCCAAAATGACAAACTAAACTGAAAAGGGCCATTTTATACTAAAATAAGTGTCCAAATGGGAGGAGAGGGGGCTATACAAGTTAAAGTCCTCACCTTACTTTATAACTTTCCCGTGTAGACAAGACCTAACTAGGTGAAAATCACCTCAGTCCAGTGTGTATCTGTAGAGAAATCCCACCCCCTTTGATTAAAGCACATCCCTTGGTCCCTTTGTGGGACAAACCTTTCAGCCATAGCCAGCAGACTAGAATCCCTCCAGAGCCAACCTACCCATGCTGCTCCTATATGATCTGCACTGACCCCTCTGAGCAAGGAAAAGCTTTCCCTTCCCCTGCAGTGCTATTGGCCTGAGGAGCTGATCCTGGTCTCCTCCATAGTAGTGGCAAGCAGTAACCATAGCACTGATGAACTGCCCCCACACTGCACATTGCTCTGCCCCCACAGAGACAGAGTTATCCTTCCCTTTGACCTATTTGTGGGCACTGAATGAGCACAGCTCAGGATTAAGGTCTTCCCCTTAGAGGTGCAACATCCCTGTGATGGGTTTCCCCTGGGGTGCCACTTGGAATTGGGGTACCACTGAGCCCGCCTGTCCCACCAGCTGGGCTCCCTTCACATTGTATTGCTGAGGCAAATCAGCCAAGCCCTCAGGCTTTACCAGCACACAAACAGGTAGGAACATGCCTAGCTGCAGTTTCACACAGATGCTGAGATCAGCTCTGCATGAGAAAGCTCACCTAAGGAATTGCCCAGCACTCAAGTGCATACCCCCTCTGGAATGTAAACCCAAAATTATATTATCTTGTGAGGCACAGATAACTATGTAGCGTAAGCTCATTGAAATTCGTCCCCTTCCTCAATGTGAAGGGAGATTGATTTAGTTGGGGATTGGTCCTGCTTTGAGCAGGGATGACCTCCTTAAGTCCCTTCCAACCCTGATATTCTATGATTCTAAGATATGCACAGCCTTTTGTCCCCCCTCCCCATTATGAATTCCACAAATTGGTTTTAGAGAAAACAAAAACACGTTTATTAACTACAAAAGATAGATTTTGAGTGAGTATAAGGGATAGCAAATAGATCAAAGCAGATTACCTAGCAAATGAAACAAAACACACAAGCTAAGCTTAATATTCTAAAGAAACTGGTTATAACTAGCAAATTCTCACCCTAAAATGTTGTTTTAGGCAGATTGCAGAGGTTCTTGAAGGCAAACTGCTCTTGCTTGCAGCTTAAAACTCCAGGTATTTCTTTCACAGACAAGACACCCTCCAGCCTAGGTTCAATCCTTTCTTCCCCAGTTCAGTCTTAGGCAGTCATCTTGGGCAGGCAGACAATGAAGAAGGAACCATGATTATGTCATTCCCCTGCCTTAAATAGATTTTACATATGGCAGGAATCCTTTGTCTTACAGTGTGATTCCCACCTCCCACCCCCGTCAGTGGAAAAGTACTAATTTTATCATGGAGTCCAGTATCAGGAGACATGATCACATGGCCCTGCAGCCATAACTCAGTCTATTTACAGCATATACAGGAAGGCTTTCCAGGAAGGTGGGAGATTAGGTCTTTGCAGATGCTATCATTTTTCCTGATGGCCCTTTCCAGCCAGCAATCTAGACTGATTGTATTCTGTCTCATGGGCATTCACCAGGTGTAAACACATTTGTAATAGGTGCATAGACCTAACTTCAGATACCAAAATGATACATGCATACAAATGATGATCATATTCAGTAAATCATAACCTTTCCAATGATATCTCACACAACCCATCTTGCATAAAATACATCTTAGATATGCTATAATCACATTATAACTATTTCTCTGAAGAATATGGGGCATAGTGTCAATCTCAATCCCCCTTTGTGAAGAAGGAGGGAGGTGGAATTGCTTTCTGCTGCTGCCGTAGTGTCAAATCCTGTTCATATGGAAGTCAACGGCAAGACTCCTCCTGAATTCATTGCCTCAAGCTTTGGGACTTAGGCTGTCTATACTGGTAATTGAATGACAAAACTTTTGTCTTTCAGAGGTGTTTCCCCTCCCCCCCAAAATACAAAAGTTTTGCCATGACAAGTGCCAGTGTGAATAGCGCGTTGTCGTCAGGAGCACTCTCCTGCTGACAACTCAAATGCTGGTCTTTGGGGGTGGAAGTTTTATGTCGGCAGGAGAGCAGACAAACAGCGGCTACACTGCATGACTTTTAGCAACACAGCTGTAGCAACAAAAGCTGGGTAGTGTAGACATAGCCTTAGTCCCTCATCCTTGTGGGCTCAGCACAGAGAACATCATTTGTTTAAAGATCAGGAAGTGTCACTGACTTCATATCCTTGAGAGGCAATCTTTTACTTCCTCAGTAATGTGGAGGTCACACACCCTAACACAGGAGCTGTACACCCCCGCTCCCCAACCTCCTCATCTATGTGCTTGTAACTAATCGAGCCAGTTAATCCAGATCAGCTTTGCTGCCTGAACCATAACTGTAGTGCAGTGGATTTCCCTGTGACTGTTGTTTGGGTGGGTGGATAGCAGGGAGAGAAGAGAATGTTTAGCAGCCAAAGAGTCAAGTTACTCTCTTCCTTCTAAGACTCTAGTGACATGAATGTGCGGTGGGGATGTCAAGGGATATCCCCTCCCACAAGAAAGAGGTTGAAGCACGAAGGTATTAAAATAAATCTGAATAATCACACCTATTATTTAGCAAGTCCACACTATATCAATACAGACCCCGTTGGCACGGTGCCCAGAAGTCAGTGAGCCTACAAGTTACAGGCATTACCTTAGGCCTTTTTTTTTTTTTTTTTTTTTTTTAATATTACTCACACCCATCAAAGGTAGAATGGGTGCAAGAAGAAAGTTACCGCATGCCTTCATGTCTGTGTACTCCTCAGGAATTCTGAATGATTTCCTGCCTCCTATGAGATCACTGTTTGTGTTCAGGGAAGTAAAGAGATACACCTCTTGCCTCCTCCATACACCTTATATGATAAAATGATAAGAGGAATTTAAGAGCGCAATCATGCCCGGAGCTGGTGATAGCCAGGCTGTAAGGTGAGTAGAAGAAACAGGGAGAATAAGATCAAGGAATTCCAACAGGTTTGCTTAAATCCTATAAATCTTACTTAGAGAGGGAAAAACAGATAAGTAAACTTTCATTTAATTATCACTTTCCCCACTTCCCTACTATGAAGGTGAGGCACTCTTGAGAAAGTCTGTGGTGCTACATGGAGCAGCAGAATCTAACACGTACATCCAGCTTCCATGATCCAGCAATATCACCATGTACATCATCCAGCAGTGCTCCCACAGAACTCATTAAGAGGAGATAATCATCCTCTGCACAGTTGCACACAGTAAGCATCCCAGGGACTTTTTCTGTTAGTGAGCAAGTAAATGTCTCAACACCCCAGACACTCTGCTTAATTACAAGTGTAATAGTCAGATAGAGGGTGATCACAGCAGCTATAACTGCCCAGGACACAGTCAGCATCAACACTTAATGATCACAGCATCAAATCCAGAGCCAAGTGAACTGTCAAAAGTAGTTTTTAAACAAATAACAAGTATTGTAATGCCTAAGTGCATTAATGGAAAAGAAAAAAAAAAAAAAAAAAAAAAAAAAAACAGAGCACATTCCATACTTTAGCAACTGTAAGATCCAAGTGTGGCATACTATGGCTATGGTAAAGATATAGCAGAGATTGAAATGATCAGAGAAGGCAACTACATCAGTGACAAGCACTGCATATTTACTAATGCAACTGTAAAATCAGGGATTAGTTAGCATGGAACATACAGTTAAAGTCACTTGAATGAATTATTTGAGATGAAGGGTGAAGGAAAAAAAACAAAAAACAAAACAAAACACTGATGAGTTCCCTCTTTTTCACCCTATCCTGTAATAAAAGGCTATTTGTTGATGTTCATATCAGATACATTTAGAACAAGATACTTGTCTCTCCACCTGAGTAATGGGCATGAGGCTGTGCTCAATACTAAAGGTTTTAGAGTACAGAATAGACAGACCAGTCAGGGGGAGAGGTGATCTGAGAATTCACAGCCTCTTTGCTCTCAGCTTAGTGCACATTCTATTTAACCAAAGGGTATTTGACAAGTCTCTCATCCACAGAACATCATCTGGCTTGGCAGTGTTGTGGGCCAAGGAGACCAACCCTGAAATGCAGAATGCACCACAAAATCCAGGCCAGGTGAGAGATGTGCCCTTATACACAGAACTTCCTCCCTGAACCAACAGGTAGGGACATCATCCTCTTTCTCTTTCAGATTCCTCTTCAAGACCCATGATGCCAACAAGTAATGTCTGCCATCTTATACTGGCTAGGCTGTGGGACAATCCAATGCAACCACTGATCATGAATTTATAGTTAAGAGAAAACCACAATTTGGAACTATCAGACTGAACAAAAATTCTCCAGTGGGAAGGGCACCAGACTGGGAATTGGGGACCTTGTTTCAATTCCTCACTCTGTCCTGCTGTGTCATCTTTGATAAGTCACTTTGCCATTCTGTTCCTGCTTCCTCTCTCACTACTTGTTTTGTCCTGTCCACGTGGAGTGTAAGCTGATTGGGGCAGGGTCTGTCTGTAAATAAAGTGTATAGCACAACAGGGACCTGATCTTGGTTGGGGCCTCTAGGTACTACTGTAATACAAGTAACAGCAGAAACAAATTTAGGTAACATTATCTTATTACTGGTTTCAGAGTAGCAGCCGTGTTAGTCTGTATCCGCATTATCTTATTACTGTTACATCTGTGCTATGCCCCCTCCCTCTTTCTATTGTCCACTAAGGCCATGTCTATACATGCAGTGCTGCAGCGACCCAGTTGTATCAATACAGCTGCGTGACTGCAGCGCGTCTGGTGAAGACACTTTATGTTGACGGAAGAAAGCTCTCTCATTGGCATAAAAAAAACCCACCTCTGTGAGCGGCAGAAGCTATGTCGGTGGGAGAAGCTCTCCCGTCGCCATAGTGCTGTGAACGAGCACTTATGTCGATGTAACTTATGTCGCTCAGGGGAGTGGTTTATTCACACCCCTGAGTGACATAAATTATGTCAACTATAATAAGCTATCCAGGCCAGGTCTTCTTGTGTGAAGTTACCATACGACAGCTAAGAAGAACAGAGCATGGCAAACCCTTTGTTTTTCTCCCCTGAAAAGCAGGTGGTCTAAACTAGAAGTGCCTTGGTGGAAGTCACATTTGATATCTTCCCCACCAATATATTCTGTGGTAAAAAGGGGGAAGGGATAGCTCAGTGGTTTGAGCATTGGCCTGCTAAACCCAGGGTTGTGGTTCAATCCTTGAGGGGGCCATTGAGGGATCTGCGAAAAAAAAAAAAATCTGTCTGGGGAGTGGTCCTGCTTTGAGCAGGGGGTTGGACTAGATGACCTCCTGAGGTCCCTTCCAACCCGGATATTCTATGAAAAAAGGATGCTACTCTGGGAGTTGGTCCTGGATTTGTGTCATTCTTCATAGATTAATGGAAGGTCCAAAATTGTCAAGGGCTAAGAGAAGAAAGATTAATAGACATCTGGTGAAGCACACCTTTACCATTCTCATCAATTGTAAGTTAACTCAATTTTGGGTCACAAACCAGCAACTCAAGTCAGGCAGGAGGCTTGCTGTAGAGTCTGCATGTACTAACACACACAAGCACTGTTCACATCCTAGTTGTGAAAACAATTAATTTATTTCATTCCTTAGAAGACTTTATTTCACAATGAAGCAAGACTCAAGACCACATTATGGGTGATTGAGTAACCCTTAGCAAACATCCATCCTGTCATCACAAAACCCTGTGACCCCATAGAACAATCTCAGCTAATGGAGAAAGTGACCCACCCCCAAAGAAATGTTCAAGTCAAGAACCCCCGAGGAATGCTGACAGCCCACTATCAGCCCCAAATGCTCGCTGATCACTACTTTTAACTCCTTCTCTAAAGATGATACCAGCTTTAGCTACTGGTCTCCAGTTACTTGGGAAAGCAAGTCTTCCTTTAAAAATCATCTGTGATATTAGGGAACCTTCTCAACAGTTTGTTCACTGTCTTTGGAGATAAATTTCCCATCTGGCCCAGGGACTCCTGTTTAAGTCTTTCCTTGTGCTCCACCTGAAACACAAAGAATTAGCCTCCTTTATTTGCTGAAGTGATTCATACACATACCCCAGCCACACTTCTAATGATACAGTCATTTCAAAAGCATACCATCTGCCCACTGAGTGAGAGTTATGGTACCAATTGCCTGGATAATCCTAAGGATTGCTTTCAGAAGCCAGTGACTGCTGTCTATTTGAAATGCAGCAGTAGTTGAAGTTGTGTTGGTCCCAAGATATTAGAGAGACAAGGTGGGTGAGGTAATAGCTTTTATTGGACCAACTTCTGTTCGTGAGAGAGACAAAACTTTCAAGCCACACAGAACTCTTCTTCAGATGTGGGAAAAGTACTCTGAGCATCACAGCTAAATGCAAGATGGATCAGACTATTTAGTGTATGTAGCTAGCATATAATCTAAGAGACCATTCAAGGTTGATTCAATGATCAACACCCCCCCACAATGCACCTTGTAAGATCCATGGATCCTGCACATGCCAATCACAACATGTGGTGTACCTCATCCAGTGCACTAAATGCCCCAAATAAGAACTACGTGGGTGAAACCAGACAATCACTACGCTCTTGAATGAAGTCACACAGGAAAATGATAAAAAACAAAAGCACCCCATCACCTGTGAAGCAATCACTCTATATCTGGCCTATCAGCCCTCACCCTCAAAGGAAGCACAACACTTTCAAAAGACGAGCCTGGGAGCTTAAATTCATAATTGCTAGACACTAAAAATCAGCCTTAAGAGACACACTGGATTTATGGTTTACAACAGCAGTTGTCAAACTTTAGCAACCTGAGGACCCCCATTTTGATTTAAAAAATTTCAGGTGCCCCCAAGCCCCCAGCTCAGCCCCAGACCCCACCCCTACTCCACCCCTTCCCCCAAGGCCCCACCCCTTCCCCACCTCTTTCTACCCCCTCCCCATTCCCTTCCAGCATCTCCTGCATGCCAGGGAACAGTGTGCAGGAGGCACTGAGAGGGAGGGGGAAGTTGAGGGAGAGAGGGGGAAGAGTTAAACAGCGGGGGGCCTGCAGACCCCCTGGAGTAGCCTCCCAGACCCCAGTTTGAGAAACGCTGGTTTACAATCTGTAACCCACTAACCCCCCTTTTAATCCTATGACTGCAGAGGAGTTAATGGACCACTCTACTTGAATGGTTCCTCAGAATATGTGCTAATTACTTATGCTAAACAATCTGTTCCATCTTGCATTTAGCTGTGCTGCTGAGAGTACCTTTTCCACACCTGAAGAGGAGCTCTGTGTGGCTTGAAAGCTTCTCTCTCTCCCCAACAGAAGTTGGTCAAATAAAAGATTACCTCACCCACCTTGTTTCTCATTTGAAATTATGAAGTTAAAGAGCACTGTCAACTTAAGAAAAATCCCAAACAGCTTTCAATATTTTAGTTTACTACTGTTATAAGTAACTTCTAGGTTTACTGAAACAGTACCAGTGTGGGAGTTAAAAATATTGTTCTCTATTTTTCAATTTGTTTACTTTGGAATCTGACATGCTTCATATCTAGTCAGTTTCCTGTTTATGCAAATCTTTTACACAGTAGAGTAGAATGACTTAAAGGCAAGTAGAACAGGAGTACTTGTGGCACCTTAAAGGCAAGTGTAGTACATAAAAATAGTTTTAGGAGGGTTTTTTTAATACTGACTAGATTTCAAATTTAATGTGTTCCTTTAAGTAAGAACACAGTCTTACTATGTCTATGCTTTACTTTACTATTTTTGGATCCTCCACTTTCTCCAGATTTCTCAGTTTTCACCTCCATGGGGTCCTCATCACCCTGTGAAGTACGTTTTGGCTTCTTCCCCATGACCACAAGGATGGCTCTATAAGACTTCTGAATTTTCATTACCATTTTCAGTACCAGAAGGTTTGGATTTCCATTGCTCTCCAGTGACAGATTAAGACCACCTATCCTACCACTACACATGAAAGTGAATGTTTCTGAAGCCCAGGGTCAGATTGAGCAGGTACTGTCTGGTACACTGTACTAACACCAGCTCCAGTATTTCTGAAGTAACTGAACTTTTTTTTTTTTTTAAATAAAATTTCTAATCTTTATAGTTGAAAAAAGCCCCAAAACAACATAACAAACCTTATAATCTTCCATCATAGTTTAACTGTGTCTGAAGACAGTTTGGGCATAATGGTTTTAATAGACAAAACTGCCTTATGCATCCCAGTGAGTTGTTTACTATGAAGACAGTCAAGCAGAAAAAATCCAGCTATTCTGGGATTCGTGGGCAGAGCTTGGAGTCCAGTTCCACTGCCTTCTCAATCTGCCCCCTGTGTTGCACAGACATTCACGCATCTTTAGGAACCAACATTAACTCGCAAGTTTAAAAAGCAGATTAATTAGTCTGCAGCTCACTCTATTAGGGCTAATGGCAGGCCCAGAACTAATAGCACAGATTACTGTACATCACTTGCACCAAGACTTTTACACCCCTCATTCAAAACTATCTCTTGGTGCAGAGGGGAAAAATGTTTTCTACATCTCCACTACTGTAGAGTCCATAGTTATCAGACTATAACTGACATCAAAACCCCCTTTTATATTTTACTCAATATCTGTTTAGTTTGAAAGTGCACCTGCTGTACTCATCAAAGGTTGGTAAACACGTAACTACTCACATCCAAATGCTCTCTAACAAACAAGAAGCAATGCGTGTCTTATCTAATGTGGATCATCTCCCTCCCCCAGATCAGTACACTACAAATTAAATTGCACAGTGAGTGTCCTTGGCACTATTACGAGACTAATTGAAGGCGGCTTCCTCCCTCCCGCCACTAATTTAGGACAACCAAAGAGACTTTAATTACATCTGTCTTTGCCACACAGTCATAGAATGTCTGGATTTCCTTGGCACAAGCTGAATCGTTGAACTCATTCTGCTTCCAGCAAGCCATCAGTAATGATATCTCTGTAGTACACGTTGCCTCTGGAAGGAAGAAATACTGCAGTAAAAAAATCTCAGTTACTCAGGAATATTTCACATTAACAGCCTCTGTGTTGCATAACTCCCAGGAGAGAGGGATAAAACAGGTAGGTGGAGAGAGGGGCAGAGGGGAAGAAAAAAAAAAAAAAAAAAACACAGGAGAGAAGAAATCTCAGCATCACTTTGCTCACAGCAAGATGCTATGCATCCCTTTCAGTCCAAGGATCTGAGCCATTTCAGTTATCTGATATCCAATCAGTCTTAATGACGTCGACCATTTACATAGTGTTTTGTGCATAACATACTTTACAAACACACATCACTTCTGGATACCCCAGAAGCCACCTGAAATTAGGGCCATGATTTGCGGAAGTAACAGTTTGGCCTTCAGCCTTTTGCTATCCATCCAAAGGGGGTTCTTACCAAGTTTCAAAGACACTTTTCTTATGCATATTTTATAAACATTGAGTGAGCACCCTATGGGTATTTAATGATCCAAGTGTGGAATTTGCTCCCTCTGACTGTTAGTCCTAGGCCAGGTCACAGTGCAAAGTGTTTCAATCAATCATTTGTTTTATGTAGGTCTCTCCATACGGCAGACTGGATGATGGGTGTGGGATGGCTATTATCATTTTTCCTTGCAGACCAGAAAGGTTGATATACAGGCAACAAAAATGATTAGGGGTCTGGAGCACATGACTTATGAGGAGAGGCTGAGGGAACTGGGATTGTTTAGTCTGCAGAAGAGAAGAATGAGGGGGGATTTGATAGCTGCTTTCAACTACCTGAAAGGGGGTTCCAAAGAGGATGGATCTAGACTGTTCTCAGTGGTAGCCGATGCCAGAACAAGGAGTAATGGTCTCAAGTTGCAGTGGGGGAGGTTTAGGTTGGATATTAGGAAAAACTTTTTCACTAGGAGGGTGGTGAAGCACTGGAATGGATTACCTAGGGAGGTGGTGGAATCTCCTTCCTTGGAGGTTTTTAAGGTCAGGCTTGACAAAGCCCTGGCTGGGATGATTTAGTTGGGAATTGGTCCTGCTTTGAGCAGGGGGTTGGACTAGATAACCTCCTGAGATCCCTTCCAACCCTGATATTCTAGGATTCTATATGTAATGAACACAGCAGCTGGCACATAAGTAAATCCATTTGTTCATGACTGAATACCAGTGATATCATAGAAGAAACAGCACATAATAATTTAAATTACTTCTCTTTACATAAGAGCATTTCAGAACATAAGATACTAGATCATTCTTATGGAGCCCCAGCATGTATCCAGCCCTAAATAAATTCTTCATATAAAAGTACCCCCTATTCTCTCCCCAGAGGCAGCTACACTGCACCAGCAGCAACCTCTTTAGTCTAAAGGGGGTTTCAGAAAGATTAAAAGTGATCAGCCACTGGAAGAGGGAGCATCACCACCCAAACTGGTGTTTAACCACATTTTCATGCTGGCGACTCCTTCTTCAAAGCCAAACATTTTCAGTCACCTTACATTAAAAATGTTTGTTATAGTAAATGTATCAACAACAAGCCTCTCTCCCTTGTGTGTGTGTGCAGGCACGCACGCTTGGAACAGCTCACAGACAATACTCCGTGCCCCCCGCCTGCATCCACAGATTCCAGGTCAGGAGGGAGCCCTGTGAGCACCTAACCTAGCCGGGCCCCAGGCTGGGTGACACAGGCCAAAGAAACGGCCCACAAGAATTCCTGGGGCAGACGCCCGGTCTCCAGCCTGCCAGGGATGGGGACCCCGCCCCGGGGCCTGTTCCGGAGGAGCGAGGTTTGCGTTGCGTTGGATTGTAAGCCACTGCTCGGTGCCTCCCGCCCCCGGGGTGGGCAGCCGGACACCTGGGTCCCGCCGGCCCCGCACTCACCTCCCAGGCGCAGACGGCGGTTCGCCACCTGGTTGGCCAGCACCAGGGGGCGGGCGGGGCGCACGGCGGGAGCCCGCCGCTGCTGCTGCCTCCCGGCGGCCAAGCGCCTGAGCCAGGCCGGGTACACGGGCGCCACCATGACCCTCGCGACGGTCCGTAAAGTGAGAGAGGCCCAGTCCCACGTGACCCCCGTTCCGACTCGCGAGAAGTGACAGACTCAGCTCCACGCCCATCCCTGCCACAGGGCTGCCGGGCCTCGCTCCGCCCCCTCAGCGCTCCGCAGCGCCCCTGCCTGCGGCCTCGCGGGGTCCCGCAACGTGCATCCCTGACCCCGCCACTCCCCGCAGCCCTGCCTCGTGCATCCCGCCTGTGTACCCCCTGCCTGCATCCACCCCCGCAGCAGTCCTGCCATGCCCCACCACGTGCATCCCTCCTCTGTGCCCCCACCTGCATCCTTCCACCCCCCACAGCCCTGCTGTGTCTGTGTCCCCCACCTGCATCTCCCACCCCGCCGCAGTCCTGCTGTGACCCGGCACATGTATCCATCCCATCTCTGTGCTCCCTGCCTGCACCCCCTACCCCTGCTGTGCCCCACCTCATGCATCCCTCCTCTGTGCCCCCCGCCTGCCTCCCCCACAGCCCTGCTGTGTTCCATCAAATGCATCCCACAGCGTTTCTGTGCCCTGCCACGTGCATCCCTCCTCCGTGCCCCCCACTTGCATCCCCCAAAGCCCTCCCAGGCCCTGCCACATCCCTCCTCCATGTCCCCCACTTGCATTCCCCACCCCCACAGCCCTGCAATGTCCTGCCACATGCATCCTACCTCCATGCCCCCTCCTGCATCCTCATGGAGCAACCCCCATCCCCATTTCCATGCCCTTTGCCTGCATCCCCCATCTCCCACAGCCCTTCTGTGCCCTGCCACCCCATAGCCCCCTTCGTTTTCCCTACCTGCACACCCACCCCCTACAGCCCTGCTGTGGCCTGCCATCCTGCAACCCTCCTCTTTGTCACTCCTCATCTGCCTCCCCCTTCCTTGCTGCCTTGTTGTGATCCCACCTCCTCCACCCCCATGTCAGATGGTAACAGAAAGCCCACTATGTGCAAAGATTGGCACACAGCAAGGTCACAGAAAACCTCCCCCCACACCTCTACTGTTTCATGGAGACTGCATCAACCGGCATCATGCCTAGGGCTGCAACAATGCCACACCAAGTCTTCCTGCATTGAAAAACCCCATCATGTTCTATTGCTAATCCTGCTGCACAGCTACATCCCTTCAGACCCCACCAGGTAGTAGTACAGCTGCAGTGATGTCATGTCAAACTCACCATGTGTCCAGGCTGTGGCAGTACCCTGCAGAGCCACATTAATATCTCACCACATTTACGCTGCTTCCATGAGGAAGTTCCATGGGAACTTGTAGTGCATGAATAGAGGAGGTTGGAGTGTGTGAGCCAGCCCTTGAAGCTATGATATTACACGTGCAGTTGTGAAGAACATGGCTGCAGTGGTCAGTAAACTGAATTGATACTCTAGCTAACCACTGAAGTTACACCAAAAATGGATTCAGTCCAGGACATGTCTGTCCCTCTCTCTCTCCCATCCCTCCTCCACAACCTTAAGTACATACAAGATAAGTAACTGCATGGTGCATGTTTGGGGAAGCATGATAATAGCTTTGGAAATTCACATCCTATCTCACCTCCTACAGCAGACCCAAGGAATGGCTAACTAGAAGCATTTGTGCTTCAACTGGTGCTAGGGTAACCAGACAGCAAATGTGAAAAATCGTGACAGAGAGTGTGGGGGGTAGGGTGACCAGATGTCCCGATTTTATAGGGACAGTCCCGATTTTTGGGTCTTTTTCTTATATAGGCTCCTATTACCCCCCACCCCCTGTCCTGATTTTTCACATTTGCTGTCTGGTCACCCTAGTGGGGGGTAATAGGAGCCTATATAAGAAAAAGACCCAAAAATCAGGACTGTCCCTATAAAATCAGGACATCTGGTCACCCTAACTGGTGCAAAACAGTGCTCTTTCAAATGATTCAGTTGTTCAGGGCAAACAAGGCCTTAACGATGCATTCCCATGATTAGGGTTACCATACGTCCAGTTTTTCCTGGACATGTCCAGCTTTTTGGTAATCAAACCCCTGTCCGGGGGGAATTTCAGAAAAGCTGAACATGTCCGGGAAAAATACTCCCTGGCTTACCAGGGCACTTCCCCTCCCGGGCTCCGGGGGCGCAGGGTCCAGAGGCATGGGGGCTGCCTGAAGCCGGTAGCGCTCGGGCAGCTCGGCGCTTACAGAGCCCAGGAGTTCAGGGAGCACAGACACCGCCGGAGCCCGGGAGGGGACGTACCTGGCAGGGGCGCAGGGTCCGGAGGCATGGGGGCTGCCCGAAGCTCGAGCGCTACCGGCTTCATGGTTTTCTGGGCAGCCCCCAGACCCTGCACCCCCAGCTGGGCGCTTCCCCTCCCGGGCTCCAGCTGCACCGGGGGCGCAGGGTCTGGGGGCTAGCCGGCAAACCATGAAGCTGGTAGCGCTCGGGCAGCCCTTTTTGTGTGGCTGGGAGGGAGGAGGAGGAATGCGGGGCGCTCAGGGGAGGAGGCGGAGTTAGGGCTGGGACTTTGGAGAAGGGGCGGAGTTGGGGCGGGGCCGGGGGTGGGAAAGGGGTGGGGCCCGGGCCCCCCTGGAGTGTCCTCTTTTTTTATTTTTTAAATATGGTAACCCTACCCATGATTCAGCCTATAGTGTTGTGAACACGTGTCATGCTGCTGCTGGAGGTCAGTGCTCACTCCCCCTCCTATTTTACCTGATCCCCTCTGCAGCTCAGCCCTTTCCAATAAAATCCATTCGAGCAGATAGAAGTACATACATGACAGTGTCTGCGTACACCATGGAGACATGCTTGCAGTAAGAAAAGGAAGTCAGTTTTGAGGCATGCAGTGGAACAACAGAAGGGAACATTCAAGGGTAAGGGTGGCTCCAGGCTGTACACCACCCCAGTAATAACAGAATCACAAATGGAAGGGATAGGAGAAATTCCTACTATTCAGATGGACTCAGAAGGGGTCTGATCTATTTGGCAGTCTTTCTAAAGAACCACAGAGCTTCATGTGCTACTGTAAATCCTGGCTGCACAACCCAAGAACATGCAAAATTCAAACTGCATTTGCCATCTAATGACCACAAATTTGAATAAACATGGTTAGGAGCTGGATCCTGGTCTGAGTCTCAAATAGCATTGGGCTTGAAAAGAGGCATGAGAAATTTCAACTCAAAAGATAATTTTGTTTTCAGGAAATTATATGTACCTGAAACAGGCTTAGATTGCAAGAACCTCTTCCATCACAACTACAGTGATGTTAGCACCATGCTATAATAAATCCACCCTTTAGATGAGACCAAGTTGTCATTTACCTATTTAACAAGTGAGAAATTAGACTAAGGTTTCTTCTGTCTGTCTTGAGCATCCATCCATGAGGAAGTTAAAAATCCCAGAGCAATTTCCAAATGGAGTAAGGGCTGCCTCATTTCCTCAACATTTTGAGCCCAGCATTTTGAATGTGGTGCAAATAAATAAATGCATGAAGACCACAAGACCTCTTGAGCTGCCCTGATCCAGCCTGCTTCAAGACCACCCAACCCATTCTAAGACTTCAAAATCCATTTTGAACTGCCCTGATCCTTCTCAAGGAATCCAACTTGCTCCAACCTGTTTCTAGCTGTTCTACTCTACCCCCAAGCTATCCCCATTTGTCTACAAGTGCCCTAACTTTCCCCAATAAACTTGGTTTGTGTTGATCTGATCCAAGATGCTTAGAGCATCAATTCCACCCAGCCCACAGCTACTTCCATCTGCCCAAGTTATTCCATTTGACCCATATTGACACTTGGATACCACCATGATAGAATATAAATCTAATCTGAGCTGCCACTACCTACCCCAATCTTTTTCTAGCAATCCCAATTAGATCCCAGACCTCTCTAATTCTTCCTGTACTACCCTGAACCCCCCCTGATTTGTTCTGAGTTGCTCCAGGCTATCCCAATTGATCCTGATCCTAAACTGCTCAGAACTATTTCTATCCAGGCCTATCTACTCAAAACTATTTTTACACTATCCCTGATGCGCTCACATTTTTATCTGAACTCTCCAAAGTTATCAAGATTTGCTTTGATCTATTCTGAGATATGCAGATTAGTCTGTAGCTGCCCTGAGCCACCTCAAGACCAGCCGCTCTCCAGTACAGACTTTTATACTGTTGTAGAGAAAAGTTTGTGGACAGAAATCTGAGTAATCATACAAATTAGTATACCAGTCACATCAGGGCTTTGGAAAAGCATTCCGCAGGCCTGCTCTTCTCACCCCCTTCCCTGAAGCCTGCAGTGCTTCAAGTGCCAGCTCTAAGACATCGTCAGAGTCATAGAAGGAGAAATGCAGTTTGTTAAGGCATGAGACATGCCTTGGCTCAGCTGGTCATATCACTAAAAGGGTTTTGTGTCTGATTAATTTCATCCAGTCAGTAGAGGTCTCAGAGCAAAATGAGAGGAGCTGCCTCCTTGTACACTTCTGATGAATACATTTTCTAAGGGGGCCTAGGGAGCTATCAATCATCCCAGTCAAAGCAGCCTTTAAGAATTAGAAGACAAGTAATCATTAGGGGAATGGCTCTGCCTTGGGACTAGTAAGTAGGTGGCAAGGGCAGGTGGCTTTTTGTCTAATAGGGGACAGCTGGTTCAATCAGTGAAATCCTTGCAGAATGGATTCCAATTCTATCTACCCAGGTCCTAATGCCTTGGCAACTGTTTGCTCTCCCAGTAACTAATGTTTCCCAATCCAGTTAAGACTGCTCTCTGTCAGGGAGGGAGATGGGGCATCTGGACAGTGATTCTCCTGCTGTTTCACTCGGCAGACCACTCTGTGTGAGCTAGATCATCACACAGAAATACCTCACACACACACCTACACACCCCTGATGTCCTATTTAGTGGTGCTCAGAATGTTTCATTCTATTTACCCTCATGAAGGACTCCACAGACCATTGGTGGCCCATCAATCAGTTTGAGAATGACTAATACTTAGTACTTCAAAGGGGGAAAGCCACCAGCATTTGATCAGTCCTGGAAACAGATGTCACTGTGTCAGCCAATGGTATTTTTCAGCATGGTTATGTCCTTCCTACAAATAGTGGCCTCTGTGAAGGATGGCAAAACTCATCACCAGCTAAACAGATAAAATACCCAACTTCCCCCTGCTATCACTGTTTCTCCCATGAGACAAGAATTATTGTAGTCTTCCTTACACCATGAATTGTCTTGCAATTTCTTTAACCCTTGGATGGACACTGGCTTCTCCACAGAGCTCAAGATAAAGAGACTTCAAGTAGCATTGACCTGTGCAGAGACATTGGGTAAAAATTTCAAAAAGCTTAGGTGACTTTGGGAACCTAAGTCCTATTTTCAAAGGCACCTAAGTCACTCAGAAGCCTAGATTCGATTGACTTTCAATGAAACTGAGACTCAAATCAGTTTTGAAAATGAGATGTGGGCACTTTTGAAAATATTACCTGTCAGCTACCATAGCTGCTGCCACTGCAAGAGAGAATACTGCAGAGTCAGACCACAACTCCTCTGACTCCTATCTTGAACCCCCACAGACCCCAAATACTGTAGATCACCAGGGTTGGGAACACTGCAGAGGAATGATGCAAGGGGAGAAGCACTTTCCTGCTGCCATGACCTCATCTGGGCGCTTTGCCCACTTGCAGTAGTGGAAGGAACCATTATTTATTTATTTATTTATTTTTAAGTTCCCTTTGGCTAAGGTTCCCAGTGGCCTTTGAAAGCTTTGGATGCCAATTCATTCAAATGAGATTCAATATAATATATAAAATACAACATTTTATTTTGCCCTCAGGAAAAAAGACAAGTCCTTAAAATTGCCCATCCCCACAGAGCAAGCCTTAAGCAGATACGGGGTGGGTGGGGGGAATAAGAAAGTTATCTCTAAGAGGTGGAACCTGAGATTATTATTCAAGGTCACAAACAATAAATATAATACCGCCCAGGCAGTGAATATAAAGCCAATGAATTAGAGTCATTATAGCATTCAGATATACAGAAAATACTACTTATAAATTATAACAGACACAATGTCTATAAATCAGATTATGTTTATAATAGACAAATCCTGCAGCTGCCTCTGCTGCTGTGAAGGGTCTTCTCACAGCACAACTGATGCAGGTGTGTGCACAAGGGGGAGAATGATTTGGGGATGTCATACAGAGGATGCACATGCCCCACATGGCTCCCCTGCATATTGGCAGACAGGAGGTTGGAAACAGGGCTCTGATGGGAGAATCACTGCTATTCAAGGTCTTCCAGTCCTGCACTATGTGAAGATGACACTAAGCTGGTGGGAGAGGTAGATAAACTAGAGGGTAGGGGTAGGGTCCAGAGTGACCTAGACAAATTGGAGGATTGGGCCAAAAGAAATCTGATGAGGTTCAACAAGGACAAGTGCAGAGTCCTGCACATAGGAAGGAAGAATCCCATGCACTACTACAGGCTGGGGATGGACTGCTAAGCAGCAGTTCTGCAGAAAAGAACCTGGGGATTACAGTGGACGAGAAACTGGAATGAGTCAGCATGTGCCCTTGTTGCCAAGAAGGCTAACGGCATATTGGGCTGTATTAGTAGGAGCATTGCCAGCAGATCGAGGGATGTGATCATTCCCCTATATTTGGCACTGGTGCGGCCACACCTGGAGTATTGCATCCAGTTTTGGTCCCCCCACTACAGAAGGGATGTGGACAAATTGGAGAGAGTCCAGTGGAGGGCAAGAAAAATGATTAGGGGGCTGGGGCACATGACTTATGAGGAGAGGCTGAGGAAAAGGACAGTTACCTGTTCTGTAACTGGCGTTCTTAGAGATGTGTTGCTCAGGTGTATTCCACAGTAGGTGTGCGTGCTCGTCACGTACACCGGTGCCAGAGGTTTTTCCCTTAGCAGTACCCGTAGGAGGGGAGCACCGCTGTGACCCCTGGAGTGGCGCCTCTATATCGTGCTATAAGGGGAACTGCCCACCCTCAGTTCCCTCTTGCCGCCAGTGAAGGTAGTCGGAACTTTGTGCTCCAGCCTTGCTGTAGCTCTTCTAGTAGCCTTAGTAGTACTTGTCTTCTCCAATAGTTGGATAACTTCTTTAGTTAGTTGCCTGGTGCAGGGCATGCCCCGTGCCCCAGGCTTCAAGTTGTGCGACTCCTGTTGCAGTTCTATGCCAAGAAGCGACCCGCACACTCAGTGTCTCTGCTGCTTGGGCGAGACCCATGTAACTGATCACTGTAAAATCTATAGATTGTTCAAGCCTCGAACCAAACGAGAGAGAGATATCCGGCTTTGGGCCCTGCTAATGGAATCTGTGCTGGCCCCGGCACCGGCGCACCAACCGGACTCGGCACCGGGCACTGCGTCCTCGGTGCGGAGCGAGGCTCCCTCCACCAGCCAGCACCGCTCACTTGCTAAGAACCAGGGAAAGACTCAGCGGTGCTGACAAAAGGACAGGGATGAGGCCGAACCCAAGTTGGGCAGCCCACAATCCCGCTCGGGACCCAGACCTCTGACTAACGCTGAGCGGAGTAGCCCGGTCCCGTTCACGAGTGCCTCTCCCGCGGTGAGAATGCCATCGACACCGGAGGCTGCACAGGCTGCACGTGACATCCTCTCCCTTCCACTGCCGGGTGCGCCGCTTGAGATGGGATCCTGGTCCCGAGGGAAGCCGCTGTTGGGAGCACACCAGCCCTCCCCGGCAAGACACAGCCCGCGCTCTGAGGATCGTGTGCTGACCTGTTCGACGAGGTCCTCACATAGCTCGCATCAGCCCTCCACTCCGCTCAGACTGGCTCACTTGCCCGCACGGGAGTCTCGAGAGTCCTCCACACCCCAGCTGGGGCACAGGCACCGAGACAAGCGGCGTCGACGCTCCTCCTCGAATCGTAGCTACAGGAGCAGATCCCGACGCCATCATCACAGACGCTCGGGTTTGAGTGCCTGCTCCGCCAGACACCATGCTTGGAGCTCCCCTTGAGTGTTACCAGCACTGAAGCGTTGTAGCTACGACCGCCAGGATGACTACGAGAGCAGCACCTTGGATGAGTACCGCTCCTCGTTGTCGAGGTCCAGATCTCAAGGTTGGCACCAACACGACCATAGAGGCTCCCACCGCTCTTACGGCACCCTGTGGTCAACGGCGACCTCGGCCTCGGCACCCAGCTGCCCGTTCCTGAGCCACCCCGCCCCTCAAGAGCGGCCTGCACCGCTCGGCACCCAAGCCGGTGAGTGGCAGGGGGCACCGTGGCAGGGGCAATGGTGTCAATGGGCACTGTGGCCACAATTGCCCACCCAAGCGAGACCCCGGTCGGTAGCCGGAGCGTCGCAGGCCCATTCAGTGTTCCCCCCTCGACAGAGTCAAAAGTCGACGGGTACCAAGCTGGCAGCACCGGGCCCGGATTCAGTCTTGGGGGTCGAACCACCGGCACCTCCCGACGCCCTGGGAGCCGGCCCGGCCCCCTTGCTGGTGCCGGAGGAGACCATAGCGGCCCCTCCGCCTATCCTACAGGAGGACTTTAAAGCTCCTCAAGAGCTCCTCAAGTGGGTGGCCTCAAATCTCCAGCTCCAGGCTGAGGAGATGGAGGAGCCATCGGACACCCTTTTCAATGTGCTGTCCTCCTCGGCACCGGGCCGTATGGCCCTACCTCTCCACCAAAGGGTAGCCAACATATCAACTGCCCTATGGCAATCCCCAGCTTCCTTGGCGCCAATCTCCAAGAAAGCAGAGAGGAAGTACTTTGTCCCGGCTAAGGGACATGAGTACCTGTACTCCCACCCGGCACCCAACTCTTTGGTGGTGGAGTCAGTGAATCGGGTACTGCTAAGGGAAAAACTTCCGGCACTGGTGCACGTAGCAAGCACACACACCTACTGTGGAATACACATGAGCAATCACTCAAAGAAGAACTGGGCTTGTTTAGTCTGCAGAAGAGAAGAGTGAGGGGGGATTTGATAGTAGCCTTCAAGTACCTGAAGGGGGGTTCCAAAGAGGATGGAGCTTGGCTGTTCTCACGGTGGCAGATGACAGAACAAGGAGTAATGGTCTCAAGTTGCAGTAGGGGAGGTCTAGGTTGGATATTAGGAAACACTATTTCACTAGGAGGGTAGTGAAGTACTGGAATGGGTTACCTAGGAAGGTGGTGGAATCTCCAGCCTTAGAGGTTTTTAAGGCCTGGCTTGACAAAGCCTTGGCTGGGATAATTTCGTTGGGGTTGGTCCTGCTTTGAGCAGGGGAGTCTTAGGGTGACCAGATGTCCCGATTTTATAGGGACAGTCCCAATATTTGGGACTTTTTCTTATACAGGCGGCTATTACCCCCCACACTCTGTCCCAATTTTTCATACTTGCTATTTGGGTACCCTAGCTGGACTAGATGACCTCCTGAGGTCTCTTCCAACCCAAATCTTCTATGATTCTAAGGGTACGTCTATACTTACCTCCGGGTCCGGCGGTAAGCAATCGATCTTCTGGGTTCAATTTATCGCGTCTTGTCTAGATGTGATAAATCAATCCCGGAAGTGCTTGCCGTCGACGCCAGTACTCCTGCTCCATGAGAGGAGTACGCGGAGTTGACGGGGGAGCCTGCCTGCCGCTTCTGGACCCACGGTAAGTTCGAACTAAGGTACTTCAACTTCAGCTACGTTATTCATGTACCTGAAGTTGCGTATCTTAGTTCAAAGTGGGGGGTTAGTGTGGACCAGGCCTAAGGGGAGCTCCGGGGCTTGACAGTTATTAGCCTGGAGCAGAAATGACATCAGCTTTTCAGCCTAAGAGGGAGAATTCCTTCCCCTCCTTCCATCTGCAGCGTTTCCCCTGCAGCCAGCTATGTTATTCAGGCTAGGGACTGTAGGGAAGAGTTTAGGCACTACTTATTACACGACAGATATACCTCAAACACTGTTGATAATCCACACCCGTATTAGACCGGAGACACTGTGGCAGTTACAGCCAATCCAATCTCTCCTTTTACTACTATGGGTAGCTTGGAAGTAGATAAGTGTACAAAAGACTTTGAGAGCTAAAAACAAGACTTGGGAGAATGCCACAGTGTAAGAGAGTGGAGAAGTCACGTCATGTAAAGCAACAAGAAATATAGTTCCTTTCATTCAATTTTTGCAAGTTCATCACTATGTGACTGCAATACAAAAGAGGATAATTCTTACAGCACTGAAAATGAATGTAAAATACAGGGGAAAAAATCTATTGAAAGAGGCTCATTAAAGCTGGTTTTAAAGCAAAACAATTGCATTTAGAGAACTTTGAAGAAGAGTCAGGGAAAATGTTTATGATAAATCTGCATACACATAAGGAAACACTATTACTAGTTCTATTAAATAAATACAAGATAAGTTACTCAATGCTAATGGTATATGGCCCACATGAAGTGACACGCTAGCAACAATAGCTACCCTCATGTGCGGAGGGATATTGCAGTCAGTTATGAGAAGGTGAGTAACCGTTTTTTCTTCGAGTGATTGCTCAGATTGATTTCAATGAGGTGACTCCCAAGCCTTTCCTAGGCGGTAGGGTTGGAGTTATGGAGTTGCTGATTGGAGCACCACTCTGCCAAAAGCTGCATCATCTCTGGCGTGCTGGACAATGGCGTAATGAGAGGTGAACGTATGTATTGAGGACCAAGTTGCTGCCCTGCAGATTTCTTGTATTGGGACCCGGGCCAGGAACGCCACTGATGAGGCCTGAGCTCTCATGGAGTGTGCCGTAAGTACCGGGGCTGGTATTTTGGCCAGCTTGTAGCACGTGTGGATGCATGACATGATCCAGGGAGATATTCTCTGAGATGAGACCGGGAGTCCTTTCATCCGTTCTGCCACCGCTATGAAATGGTTCGACTGTCTGAACGGCTTAGTGCGCTCGATGTAAAAGCCTACTGCTTGCTGAACATCCAGGGAGTGCAGCCTCTGCTCACAGCTACTGGCACGAGGCTTAGGATAAAAAACAGGTAGAAAAATGTCCTGACTAGTGTGGAAGTGTGACACAACCTTAGGAAGAAAGGCTGGATGAGATCTGAGTTGCACCTTATCCCTGTGGAAAACCGTATAAGTTGGGTCTGAGGTAAGCGCCTTTAACTTAGACACCCTCCTTGCTGATGTAATGGCGACCAGGAAGGCTACCTTCCACGACAGATAAAGAAGGAAGCAAGTCGCCCGCGGTTCAAATGGGGGCGCCATTAGCCTGGAGAAGACCAGGCTATGGTCCCACATGGGGACAGGCTGTCTGATCTGGGGATGTAGATGTTCCAAACCCTTGAGGAACCAGCAAACCATAGGGTTGGTGAAGACAGAGCTCCTAGATGCTCCCTGGTGGGAAGCTGAGATAGCAGCGAGGTGTACCTTTATGGAGGATGCTGCCAGGCCTTGCTGTTTCAGGTGCAGAAGATACTCTAAGATGAGAGGTACTGGTGCCTGAAGAGGAGGTGCACGACGCTGGTCACACCAACAAGTAAATCTTTTCCACTTTGCCAGCTATGTGGCTCTAGTGGAGGGCTTCCTGCTGCCGAGTAGGACCTCTCTTACCTGTTCTGAGCACAGAAGTTCCATGGGGTTCAGCCATGAAGCTTCGAAGCTGTGAGATGGAGGGATTGCAGGTCGGGGGTGATGAAGACAACTGTGGTGATCAGTTTGGGAAGGAGTGGCAATGTGATTGGGGCGACCACTGACAGTTCCAGGAGTATGGTGTACCAGTGTTGTCGAGGCCACGCTGGTGCCACCAGAATTATCTTTGCCCGTCCCTGTGCACAAGAGGAAACAGGGGAAAGGTGTACAGCAGGTGGCCTCCCCAGGGTAGCAGGAATGCGTCTGTGATTGAGCCTGATATACATATTTAATCTTAATATGGTTTTCACATTTTTAATGTTTGTTGCTGTTCAATCATGCGCTGGATGTTGTATGTGTGTGGGGGGAGGGGTTGGAATTGCAACTTTAACTGTAATTTAACCAGATAATTTTTTGTGTGATAAATTACTTCAAGGCTTAAAAGCTACTTCGTAGTGACAATAGCTGAGAATGCAAGGTTTGAGGCCTTTTTCTGCAGCCACATTAGGACCATAAGCCAAGAAGCAGAAAGTCACATTCTCACATTCCATCTAAATTATATTAAAATAATATAATATCAGGCTTGTGACAGTGTGCAGAACAAGAACTGCTGACTCATTCCTCTGTCATGCAAGCTCCCATTAAGCGAAGTAAATTGGAGCTGGCTAGAAAAAAACCTGTGCCTAATTGGTGAATGGGAGACAGCTGCCAGTGTTCCCTCTAATTTTTTTACATCCATGTGCAGAATGAATTTTATGTGCACCCATATGGAGGTGATGTGTGGTAGGGGGGGGCCAAGGGGTTCGGAGTGTGGGAGGGGGCTCAGGGCTAGGGCAGAGGGTTGGGGTGCCGGGGGTGAGGGCTCTGGAATGGGGCCAGGGATGAGGGATTTCGGATGCAGGCTGCCCCAGGGAGAGAGGAATCCCCACAGTCCTCTCTCGCCATAGAAGCTCAGGGCCAGGGGAGAGGTGCCTCTCCTAGGCCGTGGCAGTTCCAGTGGGCCTGGGCTGGGCCAAGCTGGGGCAGGGGCGTACGTGCTGTATATAAAGATGTACTTTATGGTTATTGCCCTTCCGTTTATGGCCATGATGAACTCCTGTCCTATGCCAGGTCTTGGTATCTCATCGATGAGTCAGAACAGACAAGGCAGGGATGAGTGGGGACGGGGGAGAGACTGCTGAACTGTACGTCAGGGGAGACATTCAACAGATACTCGTTCTACCCTTGGCCGGTGGCAGTTAAAGGACCCGTGGAACTTTTCCAAATCATTGATCCTGGGCATCTCATGCCTCCCACCCACAGAGTGCACTGGTGTACTACAACTACTGTCCTTCTGCCCCCACTTTACATAGAGTAGTCCCACCCGTGGAGACAGACTACTTGGAAAGGGGACTTATGCCGCAGACTCATCTCCTTACCTGATCGACTTTAAATTTGGAAGAGAAATCCTAACTCAGATCTACCCTGTGTACTTTGAGGCAGGCCGTGGATTCTACTGAGTGACCCAAAGAGTGGGCTTGAAACAGACGCCTCTCCCTGGCCGCAGCAGCTCCAGTCGGCCTGGGCTGAGTCAGGCCAGAGGAGGGGCACCTCTCCCAGCCTGTGAGGCCCTTTATAGCCTGCTGTGTGGCCGCACAGCTTACAGGAAACTTAGCTGCCCGCCCAATTAGCCTGGGGCTTGATAAAAGACTAGGCAGAAGGAAGCTAGGGAAGGGGCAGTGGAAGCAGAGTGATAGCTCTTCCCTTCTGGGTGCAGACACTAGAACCCAAGCTGTGTATGGTGAAAACATAATGGGAGCACAACCTGTAAATAAACGGCACCAGTGGTTACGGAACCCCAGGGTCTCCGAGTAACTTTGTCAGCACAGGAGGGGTAGGAGCCAAGAGGGCCCTGCAGCGACCCTGCTACAAGGCTGTTATAAATGTGCTCCAGTCTGAATAGTATCCACCATCACTGGATAAAGAAACAGATCTTAAGATGTTTAAACAAAACTTTGACTGCATTCTGTCTGGCAAGGAATCACTTAACAGTGTGCATGTCAAATCTAGACTTTGTTTTACCTTTTATAACCCCTATTTCTCTATCGTTTATTTGAATGGCTTCCATCTGATTCTTTAATTGTCTGTTTTTGCAAAATTTAAATAAATTAAGATGATGGGGTCTGATGGGTTAAAGAATTATTTTGTAATGGGTTAGGATGGGTGAAAAATATTGTTTTGTAGGACTTTAGTTTACGATGACTGGTTAAAGTAGAGCTAATCAGGACTCAAGTTTCACTATATAAAGTGGGGTCCAAAAGGAGAACCAACTCCAGGACACACCCCAAGATCAGAACTTCCACACCTCAACACCCTGCCAACTATATTGTGCAGAAGCTGGAGTCCCGGGATAACCGGATCCTAACTGGCCATCAGGGAAAGTTCATCTGCCTTATTGGGAGTAGTGAGCATTGTCTGCTTAGTGTGTGCATTCTGTTTTGGTGATTGTTAATAAATAGAGGTTAAGGACATTACTGTGTAATGCTCTTTGGGTAAAAGGTCCCACAAACCTGCAGGTTACACCCCGAGCCCAGGATGGGTAAGGGCTGGTGCCTTATACCCCGAGCCCTGGACGGGAAGGGATAGGGTGCCTGAATTAACAGGGTTAGGCCTTGAGCCCACAGAAGGGTAAAGGTGGGTTCCCTAGAGTGTGCAGGTAACAAGCAGGATGAGAAAGCAGGCCTCTTGGATGACAAAACACCCAAGTATTCTTTCCAAGACAGAATTGTTAGTAACTACATCTGATTCCATATTTGCACCTGTACAGAGCCCTATTGAAGTCAATGGACCTCTGCAAAAGTGAGTTTGCTTACATGAATACTGTTGCAGGACTGCAAGCTATGAGTTCATTCTTCTCACCCTCGCTCCCATGACAAGCTAAACCACATGCACACTCTCAGATATAAAACAGACTTCATCTGGATGTCTATTTTTACAGTTGTGGGCACAGGAACTGATTTAGTGCTGGTGGTTGTTTTTTGCCTCATTTCAGTATTTGGATACTTCACTTAAGGCACATACAAAATTAAAATGGGGGAGGAGGGGAATCACCACGTGACACATAAGAGTAAAGATATTATATGAAGCCTAAAGGAGAGCTCTGCAACAGGAACTTAGTAAGCCTGGTCATATCAAAGTATGTAACTGAATCTACAAAAGCAAAATTAGTCAACTAATTTCTTGACCAAACACTGCCAATACATTTACATGTGTTGGTAATTATGATTTCCTGCAATGCATGGTTTGTAATACTTTGGTTCCTATACCCATCAAGTCAGGTTACTGAGTGACAGAATTCTTCTGCAAATGTTTTTTCGAGGGGACTGTTTTCAATGCTAAGAGACAACCACAAAAAGTTAACAGTTGCAAGACACAAGTGAAAAGGAAAAAATGAGTGCACGGGGTGTTGTATTACAGACTTGAATCAAATCTGCACCACAATACCCAGGTTTTGTGAAGGGAGTCATTTCTTGGGGACAGACCCATGCAGATGGAAGGAATTCAATCTCACCAAGCTGCTGAGTAGAAGCTGAATCACTGTGCAGCCATTACTGCAACCTTAAGGCCGCCGTTAATCCTGCTGCTGCTCCCACATCCCTACTCTACATGGAGTGATGACTGGTGGGTCCACATTGGATAGCGGATCTGCCACTGTCTTGCTCCTCCCCATATCTACCTCTCTGCCTCCATACCCCAAAACCTTGCTGCATAGGGATGCAAAGGGAATCTCAGAGAACGGGGCTGACGCTGTGCAGTGGTTGCAGATCCAATCAACAGAGCTGACACCCATCCCAAAATCTGCCCATAGCCTATGCAGCAGAACCACACGAGGCTTACTACAAGTGGGGCTTCCGTTGTAACAGAAGGCAGAACTGGATTTTCTCCCTGAAAACAATTATATACGAGTTTGAGTCAGAAATCACAGGAAATAAGATCAGGGACAGTAAGGCAGATGCAGGGGTAAATTAGAGTCAAAGACATAACATGAGAGGCTATTACTAAAGGATGCAAAAGCATGCAAGGTAAGAAGCAAATGGATGGCCAGAATGTGTGTTTGGATCCCTCGCTTAAAGTAGGAGAGGACAAAAAGAAATTCTTCAGTCTTCAGTAAGTAAAAAAAAAAAAAAAAAAAACACCTAACAGAAGATTTAATGCAGTACTAGTTAACAGGAAAGGGAAAAGCCATAGGGCAGAATTACTTAATACATTCAATAAGCAGGGCCCAGGGAAACTCTCAACCTGGTAACTGGCAGAAGCGGTATTAGAACTGGCTATTATTTTTGAGATCTTATGGAGGACAGGCAAGGCCCTGCTAAATTGTTGGAAGAATTAGGCAAGCAGAGGATTTGTAGGCACCTAAGGGGAAAAAAGGGGAAAAATGGTAGGCAACATGAGTTCATTAAACAAATCATGCTAAGTTTGAGTGTGTGACTGGATAACAAGTTTAGTTGCTAAATAAAAGGCAGAATGGAACATATCTCCATTTTAGTAAGGCATCTGATACGGTTCCATGTGGCAGTCCCTTAAAAAACAGATTAGATGGAATTTACATAAAATGACTGAACTGGATGAAAAAACTGAACACAAATGATCAATGATTCAATGTCAAGTTAGGAGGAGATGCTGTCTGATGTTCCTTAGAGGTCTGTTCTGGGTCCAGCACTATTAATACTTTCATTAGGGACTTGGAAGATGGCAACAAGAGCAAGTGAAACAAATTCTGATTATATGACGCTGGGAAGGAGTGTACATAGTTTGGAGAATGGAATTAAAATACTCTATTGATAAACTGAAAAAAGGGCTAAAAATCAGTAAAAAGAGAGAGATAACTGCAGAGAAACACGTCTATGAAGGATTAATCAACTGCACAAAAACAGAGCAAAGATACACTGCATATAGGCACAAGACAGCATCTAGTCGCCATAATGGATGATAAATTAAACAAGTCAACAATACAATGTTGTAAGAGAGGTTGTATTAATAGCAGTAATAAATGTAAAACATTATTCCACTTTCATCCACACTGATTATGGCTATGGTTCAATTCTAAATACTTTTCCCCCAGCACCAGGCCTGTGGCCGCCAGGGAGAGAGAGCTCTCCTTCCCAGCCTCAGCTCTGTGGCTGCTGTGGCGGGGGAGAGATCCCCCCTCCTTCCCAGCCCCAGCTCAGGGGCTGCTGCGGCAGGGGAGAGAGGGCACATCCATCACATTAGAAAGGTAAGACTACTGATATTAAAATATGAGTTGTGTGCTTGTATTTTTAGAACAAAAAAAAAATATTAAGTTTTTTATATAGCACTTTTATCCAAAGCGCTTTACAATAGTTAGCTAATGGTACAAACAATATTTGAAGAGATCATTAAGTGGTCCGCCGAGACTCTCAGCAATTTTCTAGTGATCTGCAGAAAAAAAAAAGTTTGAGAACCACTGGGTTAGAGGGATGGTCTAAGATTCGTTGTCATTAGTTCATGGAACACAGGATAAGTAGTGAATTGGACTCACACAGCATGTAAATCGCACATGTGCTCATGGCCCCACAGTGTGGGGGTATAAATTGCACAGTTCTTTCCATATCCTGATCATTATGAGATTTACAGGAGTAAGAAATACCACATCTGAAATGATGTTTTTGCCAAGACCACTAAGATGGTCATCATTTAACAGAAGTGAACTCTGTTTGATGGAGGGGAAGGGAAAAAGCTTCCTGAAATTTACTATGTTTGAGGCATATTCACTTGAAGAGGGAATGCTTTATCACTGAAGTTTCATAAGGCATAATCCCTCTCCCCAGATATTAATCTATCATAATTGCCTCACTGGAAAAATTACCTGTTCATAAAAGCTGGTCATTTACCAGTATCCCCGATTTTAAAAAAAACACCCATCTTAATGGGAGGGATAAGTGCCTAGCAAAATAAAAAGCCTTTACAAAAATAATACTGAATATGTGGAATTAAATTCCTGAAATGAAACAAGCTTAGGACACCTCAGTTCAGCTTCAACAGGCCTATGTTCCAAGTCATTTGGCACAAAGTGTAATACTTTTTTGGTTAGAAGGAAATTACACTGAAAGCACAAAGAGATTGAATTCTTCTCTGACCCCAGACTCTGAAGACGGTGTCTCCAGAACAGGGCTGCTGAAGTGGTGTGTGTGTGTGTGTGTGTGTGTGTGTGTGTGTGGGGTGAACTCAAGCCTGATCAGAGACTGACTGTCCTCAGACCCCATGAAAGGAAGGTCTCCAAAGTCAGAATGAGATACAAGATGAGCAATTCCTCTTGCGTTCCAAGACAGAGTCTTCGGAGACAGGTAAAAGTCCCTACCATCCCAGCCTTCCATGTAACACTGTACCAGGTGCTCATGACGATGGTCATTGCTGTCTGGTCCTCTTCAGGAAGATCTCATGCATATAATCCCAAAATCTTCCCTGATGAGACTCGTTGTGGTGAATCATGGTGGTGAGAGCCTCACCCTGGTCAAGACTCTGCCAATAATCCTGTAGCCACATCTCCTTCCAGCTGAAACATAGAAGAGGGAAAGCACAACAAGCCATTAGAAAGTGAGGGGGTCTGAAACGGAACCAAAATTAAGACTGAATTCCTCTCTCACCTAAGAGGGGACTATGAAGGACAGAGGTTGGGGAAGCTCATTATTAAATATTGGCATTACTGAGTCACCGTGCTCTCTCTCAATCAGGAATTCTCAAACTTTTTCTATTGGTGACCCCTTTCACACAGCAAGCTTCCGAGTGCAACCCCCCCCCCTTATAAATTAAAAACACAAACTATTTTTAAGTGCTAAATGTACCACACATTTTTATTTAAATTATTGTTATAAGCAGAAAAGTTATTTTTTTAACTAGTTACTGTTTAATACTGGGGTCAGGGCACAAAGAAACTTTGTCAAAGCAGACTTAGTGCCCCATTGCCACCCTTACTTCTGTGCTGCTGCTGGCAGCAGGCATTGCCTTCAGAGCTGGGTGGCTGGAGAGTGGCAGCTGCTGGCCGGGCACCCAGCTCTGAAGGCAGCACAGCCACCAGCAGCAGTGCAGAACTGCAGAAGTAAGGGTGGCAATGCCACACTATGCCACCTGTACTTCTGTGTCACGTTTGATCTTTGCACTTGGAGACATGGCTATGGGGGGCAGGGACTAAAGCAAATTTTAGGGTGGCTATAGCCCCTGCAAGCCATCCCTCCTAGCACCACGCCTGCCTGTATGTGTGTGTGTTAAATTATAAATTACCTTTTTTTTCCCCCCCATATCAGTGTTCTGATTGGTCTGCAGTTTAATGCAGCTCTTCAGCTGCTGAACAATCAAGCCCTCTAATGTTGTCTCAAGACAACAAATCTGTGCACATGATACTACAATCCCCAGAGTCCCAATTCCTTAAAGTATAAAAATATACTTTGTTTAGGAACAACAATCACTGCATTATATGTTTACAATACTTCTGAAGTAAATACAGTACATTGTAACAGAAAGGTGTGTGTAATTTTCTAAAATGCTAGATTTAAATTATATATTGTGTAGCAGTTGCTCTGTTTCATGCAGGTGTTTGAGACCCCCATGTAATAACCGCATGACCCCGTTTGAGAACCCCAGCTCTAAATGTATTCAAAGAAACCTGAAGGGAATTTACATAGCAGAAACTACGACACCTTAGTACTGGCTTTGGAACTTGCTTAGATTTTGTGTTTGTGAATTTAGTGCTAGGGTAAGATAGAACATCAACAGCTTTAAAGAATGAAGTCCTCTAATAAAATAAACCCTTGCACAGAATCCTAACCTGGAACAACCACCTCTAGGAGCGTCAAAGTAGCTCTCCATGGCCCATATAGCGATAACTGGAGATGGGGTGAGACCACAACTCATATCATAGTAAACACTAAACAGCTATCAGATGGGAACAGCTTTTGGTCATAAGAAGCCTAGGCTGTATTTGAATCAGTAATCAAGAGAGGAAAGGCTTTGAATCCCATCAATCCCTTGAGCCTTACAGTTACTCAGCTTTTTTTTTTTTTTTTTGGGTGGGTGGGAGATATACTAAGGTTCTCAAACTTTGTCATAGCATGGACTACATCTTAACAGAAAGTGTGTGTATGGCAGCTCCCTTCCCATTCATGGTCATATGGAGCACCTCCTCTCCCATTCATATTGTGACAGAGTACGCCAAAGCTTCATGTAAGTAATCACGGAGGTTGTTCCATGACTAGCTAAACCTGGCAGGTTCATGATGATCCCTAACATTCAGCCTCTCATGGAATATGTTCCCTCCTCAGCCAAGCAAGAATATCACAGATTCTGGCCACAAAAACTGAGTGGGATGCCATTTCAAACCTGTCCATATCAGCTACACAGTACTTATTGCTCATCCATGGTGCCAAGCTCATTTGTCGTCCCCCCCCGCTGCCAAGATGATGAGTACAGCACTTTTGGCACCAATTCTACTCATCAGAGGATGAATAAATCTTCAAGCCTGTGTTGTCCAGAAGCAATCCTCACATATATAGTACAAGAGTCCCAAAGGAATTGTACAGTTTGGTCAGAGAAATGTTCTTTGTGAACATTGAAATGTGTATGTACATTCTAGACCAATAGAAAGAACGGTTACTTACCTTCTGTAACTGTTGTTCTTCAAGATGTGTTGTTCACGTCCATTACACATTAGGTGTACGCGCGCCGCATGCACGGACGTCGGAAACTTTTTCCCTTAGCGGCTCCCGTCGGGCCGGCAGGGCCCCCTCCTTCCCGCCAGAGCGGCGCCCCGCTCCAGGGTATATATATCCCTGCCGACCCGACCCCTCCGGTTCCTTCTTGCCGGAGACTCCGACAGAGGGGAAGGAGGGCGGGAAGTGTAATGGACGTGAACAACACATCTCGAAGAACAACAGTTACAGAAGGTAAGTAACCGTTCTTTCTTCTTCGAGTGATTGTTCACGTCCATTACGCATTAGGTGATTCCCAAGCTTACCATTGGAGGTGGGTAGGAGTCAAGGTACAACTGACTGTAGCACAGCCCGGCCGACCATTGCGTCCTCTCTGGTCTGATGATGGATCGCGTAGTGGGCTGTGAACGTATGCACGGACGACCAGGTGGCCGCCGTACAGATCTCCTGGATAGGGACCTGCGCCAAGAAGGCCGTTGAGGACGCTTGGGCCCTAGTCGAGTGGGCCCGGATCTCTGGGGCCGGAACATTGGCGAGCTCATAACAGGTGCGTATACAATGCACAATCCATGCCGACAAGCGTTGTGTCGAGATAGGCAAGCCTTTCATACGTTCCGCAATAGCAATGAACAGCTGAGGTGTTCTGCGGAACGACCTGGTCCGCTCCAGGTAGAATGCCAACGCCCTTCGAACATCCAGGGTATGTAGGCTGCGGTGGCGAGGGTCCGTATGGGGTTTTGGAAAGAATACCGGTACGCAAATGTCCTGCCCCATGTGAAACTGCGATACCACTTTTGGAAGGAATTTGGGGTGCGGCCTCAGTTGCACCTTATCCTTATGGAACACTGTATAGAGTGGTTCCAAAGTGAGGGCCCTCAATTCCGATACCCTTCTGGCCGACGTGATGGCCACGAGAAACGCTACCTTCCACGAGTGGTGCGTGAGGGAGCAAGAGGCTAGGGGCTCAAAGGGGGGACCCATGAGTCTTGTTAGGACAAGGTTCAGATTCCACGCCGGGACAGGCGGGCGTGAGTAGGGAAACACCCTGTCCAGCCCCTTGAGGAATCGGGTCACTGTGGGGTTGGAGAACACCGACACTCCCAACTCTCCTGGATGGAAAGCCGAAATAGCGGCTAAATGCACTCTAATCGAGGTGGGCACAAGGCCTTGATTCTTGAGGTGCAGTAGGTAATCTAAGATTAATGGAACTGAGGCCTGTAAAGGTCGTATGCGTAGAGGTTCGCACCAGTGGGAGAACCTCTTCCATTTTGCCAGGTAGGTCGCTCTTGTAGAGGGCTTTCTACTATTAAGGAGGATTTGCTGAACCCGGTGAGAGCACCTGTGTTCTGCATCGTTCAGCCAGAGAGATACCATGCCGTGAGATGTAGCGAAGACAGGTTCGGGTGGAGCAGGCGACCTTTGTCTTGTGTGACTAGGTCGCGATGGAGGGGGAGGGTGATTGGATCGGCTATGGACAGTTCCAGCAGGGACGTGAACCAATGCTGGCGTGGCCAGGCCGGGGCGATAAGTATGATCGTCGCCCTGTTCCTGCGGGTCTTGAGGAGAACCTTGTGTATGAGTGGGAACGGAGGGAAGGCGTATCTCAGGCTCCCTCCCCATGGGATCGTGAAGGCATCTGCTAATGATCCCTGGCTGAGGTTCTGGAATGAGCAGAACTGAGGGCATTGGCTGTTGTCCCTGGTGGCGAACAGATCCACCCGGGGAAAGCCCCACCTCCGGAAGATCGAATGCAGGACGTCTCACCTCAACGTCCATTCGTGCATTCGGTAGGATCGGCTGAGGCGAGCCGCTAAGCCGTTTTGAATCCCCGGAAGATACGTCGCAATGAGGTGTATCGCATGGGCTATACAGAAGTCCCATAATTTGAGTGCCTCGTGACAGAGGGGAGAAGACCGGGACCCACCCTGCTTGTTTATATAGAACATGGCGGTAGTGTTGTCCGTCAGGACTGCCACGCTGTGACCTTTTATGGTGGCGCGGAAGGTCTGACAGGCGAGGCGAACTGCTCTTAGCTCCTTCAGATTGATGTGAAGCAGCCTGTCTTCTCTGGACCACAGCCCTTGTGTCCGCAGTTCCCCCAGGTGCGCTCCCCAACCCAGGTCCGATGCATCTGTTACCAACGTCAGAGTGGGCTGTGGGGCAGCGAAGGGGATCCCTTCGCATACCTGTTGGTGATCGAGCCACCAGCGGAGCGAGCTCAGCACCTGGTTTGGGGTCGTTACTACTTGATCCAATGGGTCTCTGTTGGGGCGGTGTGTGTGGGCGAACCACAAATGTAAAGGCCGGAGCCTTAGGCGAGCATGTCTGACCACGTGTGCGCAAGCTGCCATATGCCCCAGAAGCTGCATGCAACACCTTGCCGTTGTCGTGGGGAACTTTTGGACTGAGCTGACGGCTCTCTGAATTGACATGAACCGTGCCTCTGGTAGGCTTGCCTGTGTGGCTACCGAGTCCAGGGTCGCACCTATGAAGTCCAGCCTCTGTGTGGGGACTAACATGGACTTGGGCACATTGACCCGGAGGCCGAGCTTGTCGAACGTCTGCAAGGCCAGCGTCACGTGAGATCGGACCTCGTCCTCCGACCTGCCCGCGAGAAGCCAATCGTCCAAGTACGGGAACACACACATCCTTCTTTTTCGAAGGAAGGCTGCTACCACGGACATGCACTTCGTAAACACTCGTGGTGCTGATGCCAGGCCGAAGGGCAGGACCGTAAATTGGAAATGGCGCTGGTTGACAACGAAGCGCAGAAACCGCCTGTGGGCCGGATTGATTGCGATGTGAAAATAGGCATCTTTCATATCGAGGACAGCGTACCAATCCCCTGGATCCAGGGATGGGATAATAGTTCCAAGGGAGACCATACAGAAGCGCGCCTTGATCAGAAACTTGTTTAGATCGCGCAGGTCCAAAATAGGACGGAGGCCCCCTTTCGCCTTGGGGATCAGGAAGTATCTGGAGTAGAATCCTTTTCCCCTTAGGTCTGGTGGGACCTCTTCTACTGCTCCTGCAGCGAGAAGGGTCTGTACCTCCTGTATGAGGAGTTGCTCGTGAGAAGGGTCCCTGAAGAGGGACGGGGAAGGGGGATGGCAGGGAGGGGGCGAGGAAAACTGGAGGGTATAGCCCACCTTCACTGTGTGCAGGACCCAGCGGTCCGATGTTATGCGCGACCATGCCCGGTAGAAATGGGACAGGCGGTCCTTGAAACCCAGAGGAGGATCCGATATAGAAAGTGGTACGCTGTCCTCGGGTGTAGCTTCAAAAGCCTGGTTTATTCCCTGGCTGTGGCTTGCCCTGGCCGTGATTCTGGCCTTGGCTAGACGTATTGTTACGTCTCCGCCTGTTATCCCTGCCTCGCCGGCGGTAAGGCTCGTGCCGGGGGCGAGGGTGGTATTGCCTCTACGGTGGCTGGGGTTTAAAGGGCTTACGCTGCGTTACCGGGGTGTGCATACCCAACGACTTAAGGGTCGCACGTGAGTCCTTAAGGCTATGTAGCCTGGCGTCTGTTTGGTCGGAGAACAAGCCCGAACCTTCAAACGGGAGGTCCTGCAGTGTGGTTTGCACCTCTGGTGGAAGACCTGAAGCCTGTAACCACGCCGAACACCTCATCACGACTCCTGATGCGATTGTCCTAGCCGCAGCATCGGCTGAGTCGAGGGAGGCCTGCAATGAGGTCTTGGCCACCGCCATCCCCTCGTCTACCAGGGCCGTGAATTCCTGGTGCGCGTCAGGTGGGAGGGAGTCCTTAAACTTGGCGACTGATGCCCAAGAGTTAAAATTGTGCCTGTTCAGAATCGCCTGCTGATTGGCGATCCTCAGTTGAAGGCCCCCGGAGGAATAGACTTTCCTCCCGAACAAGTCCAGTCGCTTAGCTTCCTTGCCCTTGGGGGCCGGAGCTTGCTGGCCATGACGCTCTCTCGTTGACCGCCGAGACCACCAGCGAACAAGGGGACGGGTGTAAAAAGAGGAAGTCGAACCCTCTAGATGGGGCGAAGTATTTCCTCTCCACGCCTCTTGCAGTGGGTGCACTGGAGGCCGGTGTTTGCCACACCGTCTTATAGTTGGACTGCACTGTCCGTATGATGGGGAGAGCGACTCTGGAGGGGCCTTCTGGGCTCAGGATATCGACCATGGGGTCTTCCTGTTCTACGGTCTCCTCCGCTTGCAAGCCCAGATTGAGGGCTACCCTGCGAAGCAGGTCTTGGTGTGCCCGATGGTCAATCGGGGGAGGGCCAGACACCCTGGTGCCCGCTACTGCCTCATCTGGCGAGGAAGAAGAGGTCGGGGCCTTCTGCCCATCCTCATTGTCCTGCAGCCCGGCATCGACCAGTTGCTCCTCTGGAGCCTGACCCACAGTGTGGGACTGGGACGGTACCGTACTCGGTGCCGAGTCCACTCCTTCCCGCTCCGGTGGTCTAGAGACCGTTGCCTCCTTATGTGATGGCGGGCGGTGCCGCAGGGAGCGGGATCGGTATGCCGGTGGCCCGGATCTCGAGGCCCTCGATGGGGGCCCTTGCTGGTGGTAGGCCCAGGGTGTCCAGAATGGCCATTGGCTCGGCTGGCCCCACTGAGAATGGCCATAGTCCCTGCTGGCCTGCGATCTATGGCCATATCCACCGTACCGGTCCGAGTCAGTCCCCGAGACCACGGACGGTGACCTGGAAGGCCATGGCGGAGCCGTAGGATGGTGCCGGTCCGGGTTTGGGGAGTAGCGCCTCCGCGACCAGGATCTGGACTAGCGTCTCGTCGATCTGGACCTGGAACGGTACCGGCGGTCGCGGGACTGGGAACGGCTACGGCTGGTCGGTCTCGGGTCACGTACCGCTGACACCTTGCGGTGCCGACTCGTGCTGTGTTGCTGAGTCTGTGCCGACCGCTTGTTGAAGCCCGACTGCTGCGGTGCTTCCTGCGCTGAGGGTAACCGGGAGTCCGCCGAGGCGGAGCTCAACCGGGACCGGTTCCCGAAACGGTGACCTTGATGGGCGCACCATCGCCGGCTTGCCTCTGCGTGGCAGCTTCGGCGGAGCGTCCTCAGCGCGTGCAGGGGCCTCGACGGACAATGCAATGAGGTCCTTAGCTGCCTCAAACGTGTCCGGAGTGGAGGGCTGTTCCAAGAGCTCCTCCAGCCCTTCATCCTCACTCGACGCGCCCATCCCGGGGCTCGACGGCCCTTTCGGCACCGGAGCCACTACCGGGGTCTGTGCTGGGGCCGTACAGGCTTTAGGGGCACTCGAGGTTTTCGCCGGTGCCGCTCTTTTATGCGGGGAGCGTCCTTGGGCCTTAGGTTGGCCCTTCACTTTCGCCGGCGAAGACGACCGGCGTCGTACCTGTCCCTGCTGGGTCGGTGCCGTGGGCTTCGGTTGACCCACCGGCGCCGGTTCCCGCACCGATGCCGGCGTGCTTCGCATGGAGGCAGACGGTGCCATCGAAGTGGAGGGCTGTAATGCCATCTCCATGAGCAGCTGCTTAAGGCGAAAGTCTCTTTCTTTCTTAGTCCTAGGCTTGAAGGCCTTGCAGATCTTGCAGCGCTCTTTTTGGTGAGCCTCCCCCAGGCAGCGAAGACACGAGGCGTGGGGGTCGCTCAATGGCATAGGCTTGCGGCATGTGGCACAAGCCTTAAAGCCTTGGGCGTGCGGCATGCCCCGCCGCCCAGGGCTGGTGCCGGGGTTGAACAGACAACCACGGCAGGAACTTAAGTACTCTAATGAGCTGTTAACTACTGGCTCAACACTACTACAAACTAACTGATAACTGTTAATAGCACTAATGACTATTGCTAAGGGACACTCTCTGACGAGAGACAGAGTTGTTCCAACGCCGCCACGGACGGTAAGAAGGAACTGGAGGGGTCGGGTCGGCAGGGATATATATACACCCTGGAGCGGGGTGCCGCTCTGGCGGGGCGCCGCTCTGGCGGGAAGGAGGGGGCCCTGCCGGCCCGACGGGAGCCGCTAAGGGAAAAAGTTTCCGACGTCCGTGCACGCGGCGCGCGTACACCTAATGTGTAATGGACGTGAACAATCACTCGAAGAAGAATTAGTTTTCCCATTATCAGTAATGCCACTTGAAGTGGAAGGTTTCTTCCGAGTATATCTGTAGGGATCCCAGAACTTACCTTTCAGAACTGATCAATAAGCACAGCATTGGGGGCAGAGAAGCTTGCTCTTGCAGTCAAACTGCCTCAAATCTCATTAGGAGAAAGCAGCATTCAGATGTGCTGTGAGCCCTCTTCCATCAGTCCAGGATAGATGTCTTTTGTGGAACTGAACGTGTGTGTGGAAATAGAGAACAATCATTTGAAATATTTCCTCCAAGCCCTGAGAAGTGGTGGAGGGATAATGGAAAAGGAAGCATTCTGGGCCTGAATTTTGGGGAAATGAGGTTGTAAGTTAATCAGGTATCAGAGTTAATGTTTCATCCTCTTTCAGAAATGATCCATGGATCATTTTGGTTTATGATTAGGATTAAAATATATAAATTTAGATACTTTTCATGGGTAACATCATTTTATCAGCAAACTGCTAGTAACAGTTCTTCAAGTTCCAAACTGAAGCTGAGACTCAATGAATATCTCATGGGCTTCCCATAGGAATTACAGCCTTGATAAGGACAACCTGGCATTTTTCTTTTTACATCACCATTAACGGTTTTTGAGTGGGGAACATAATAAATTTCATTCTGAATTCAACTCTCTCCTTTCGGAATACTAAAAAGCTTGTGACCCGAAATGAAGGAACTAGCACTGAACTGTACATATACATGAGCTGGAGGATGGTGTGGACTGCACTCTCAGCAAGTTTGCAGATAACACTAAACTGGGAGGAGTGGTAGATATGCTGGAGGGTAGGGATAGGATACAGAGGGACCTAAACAAATTACAGCATTGGGCCAAAATAAACCTGATGAGGTTCAACAAGGACAAGTGCAGAGTCGTGCACTTAGGATGGAAGAATCCCATGCACTGCTACAGACTAGGGACCAAATTGCTAGGCAGCAGTTCTGCAGAAAAGGACCTAGGGGTTACAGTGGATGAGAAGCTGGATATGAGTCAACAGTGTGCCCTTGGTGCCAAGAAGGCCAACGGTATTTTGGGCTGTATAAGTAGGGGCACTGCCAGCAGATCGAGGGACATGATCATTCCCCTCTATTTGACATTGGTGGGGCCTCATCTGGAGTACCGTGTCCAGTTTTGGGCTCCACACTACAAGGATGTGGGAAAATTGGAAAGAATCCAGCGGAGGGCAACAAAAATGATTAGGGGGCTGGAGCACATGACTTATGAGGAGAGGCTGAGGGAACTGGGATTGTTTAGTCTGCAGAAGAGAAGAATGAGGCGGGATTTGATAGCTGCTTTCAACTACCTGAAAGGGGGTTCCAAAGAGGATGGATCTAGACTGTTCTCAGTGGTAGCAGATGCCAGAACAAGGAGTAATGGTCTCAAGTTGCAGTGGGGGAGGTTTAGGTTGGATATTAGGAAAAACTTTTTCACTAGGAAGGTGGTGAAGCACTGGAATGGATTACCTAGGGAGGTGGTGGAATCTCCTTCCTTAGAGGTTTTTAAGGTCAGGCTTGACAAAGCCCTGTCTGAGATGATTTAGTTGGGGATTGGTCCTGCTTTGAGCAGGGGGTTGGACTAGATAACCTCCTGAGATCCCTTCCAACCCTGATATTCTATGATTCTATATGTAATGAACACAGCAGCTGGCACATAAGTAAATCCATTTGTTCATGACTGAATACCAGTAATATCATAGAAGAAACAGCACATAATAAATTAAATTACTTCTCTTTACATAAGAGCATTTCAGAACATAAGATACTAGATCATTCTTATGGAGCCCAGCATGTATCAAGCCCTAAATAAATTCTTCATATAAAAGTACCCCCTATTCTCTCCCCAGAGGCAGCTACACTGCACCAGCAGCAACCTCTTTAGTCCAAAGGGGGTTTCAGAAAGATTAAAAGTGATCAGCCACTGGAAGAGGGAGCATCACCACCCAAACTGGTGTTTAACCACATTTTCATGCGGGCGACTCCTTCTTCAAAGCCAAACATTTTCAGTCACCTTACATTAAAAATGTTTGTTATAGTAAATGTATCAACAACAAGCCTCTCTCCCTTGTGTGTGTGCAGGCACGCACGCTTGGAACAGCTCACAGACAATACTCCGTGCCCCCCGCCTGCATCCACAGATTCCAGGTCAGGAGGGAGCCCTGTGAGCACCTAACCTAGCCGGGCCCCAGGCTGGGTGACACAGGCCAAAGAAACGGCCCACAAAAATTCCTGGGGCAGACGCCCTGTCTCCAGCCTGCCAGGGATGGGGACCCCGCCCTAGGGCCTGTTCCAGGGGAGCGAGGTTTGCGTTGCTTTGGATTGTAAGCCACTGCTCAGTGCCTCCCGCCCCCGGGGTGGGCAGCCAGACACCTGGGTCCCGCCGGCCCCACATTCACCTCCCAGGCGCAGACGGCCAGCACCAGGGGGCGGGTGGGGCTTTGAGCAGGGGGTTGGGCTAGTTGACCTCCTGAGGTCCCTTCCAACCCTGATATTCTATGATTCTATGATTAAAACAAATTAAAACCTAACACACCAGAAACTGAAACCAGAACAGCATTTAAGTCAAAGAAACCTTTGACCACCGGTAAACACCTTTATAACAAGAACAATTCTACTAGGCTAAATTATGTTATATCTATACTTGTGTGGGTTTGAAATTGTTCTGGTCTGTGCTTTTCCCGTCCTGAATTAAATTCTAGTGTGTGCATATAATGAGACTAGTGTACGTCTCCATCATCCCACTAGTATATTTCACTTCCACCTGGAGTATCTTATACTACCAAACATTTGTAACCTTAGGCTCCTATCCTCTGCAATCTAAGCATTTTCCCCTGACAGACATAACATTCAAAGACATTCAGGTAAGTAGGAAGGTGTTGTCACTCACCCTCCTAAACATGTAAGTTTTACAGTGATTTTGTCAAAAGCCCGATTCTGGAATATAAATTCATATCATTAGAACAGATGTGGCCCTTCCCCTCACACAAGAATTATGGGCAACAACTCTCCATTATATGCTCTTGAAAGTACTATACTACACAGCTCAAGAGTAATTTCAGGTTCTGGTTCCTAGTAAACAGGACCCCTCATCACAAGCAGATAGGTCACTAAGTCACAGTCAGAGTGGCCAAGGATTCAACTGTCTACAGAAACTGAACCATCCTCTCATACCTAGAAATAGTTTCTCTACGGGGTATGGCTACACTGCAATGCAAGCTCACACTGCAAACTTGGACTCAAGCCTATTGGGCCCCTTCCATCTATGCACAAATCACGCTAACTCAAGGCTCGGACCCCGAGTCGCAGGAGTCCATGGGGAGGGTCTGAACCTGAGTAAAATCAGGACCCCGGGTTCAAGCCCTATTGCTTTGCATTGTAGATGCAGAACCACTGGACTCATGCTCTAGGAGTCCACCAAAAGTATTCCACAATCCCATGTGGCCTCCTTGTCTTCTGGACAGTCAAGTTTTCCCACACTGCACCACGAACAAAGGGTTAGAGCAGTTACATTGCTAGGAAGTCTGGGATATGGGCGGTTGGACTTAGACCCACATAATGCAATGTAGGCGCTGGAGCCCCAGGTTGGGACCCAGGGTTTAACAATTGCTATTCTATGAAAGGTCTTGAGGCAATAGGGCTGCCAAGCCAGCACCTTTCAACAGCACTAAAGTCACTGTATTCAAGTGTTTAAAAAGATAAATGTATACCAAGTATGATTGTAAATACAAGCCTCACCCTTGTATATAAAGGTTATTGCACATGCAGACACACATTGTATGGTACAGTAATAGGGTAGAATCCCTTTAAATAGTTTGTGAGCACTCTAGTTGCTCTCACTGTTGTTTATGTTCAGAAGTCATCAGATCCTGCCAGGGCAGCAGCATATATATGTAGCTAGGCTTTGCACATTGTATATATAGTTAGTAAACAGCTATGAGGACCCAATTGTGCTTTTGTAGTTCCTACTTATTACATACATAATAAGCAAAAGACAACATACACGTTCTGACAGGCACAATAGGGTATCAGCCAAACTGATTTTGCTGGCTTGTGACACTATAGTCAGATTACGAAGCTTCATAAGACTGTAATTATGAAATTACACAACCATGGAACAAAACTAAAGTTTGGCACAAGACAGTGGCAATTCTGAGTTTCTGTCACTCCACTGATAGCTCTTTACTGTTCTTCTCTATTTTGGTGGCACAGATGGTTAAAGCCCAAATTCTCATCGGGAATCCTGCTGGTCACCTCATGGAAGCTGGACTGTATAGCATACAGATATCTTTCTACAGCAGATGGCCAGGAAGCATAGAAGTATTGTGTTGTGTGATCTCACCATTTTCCTCTGATCTGATGGCCTAGATACAAGTTATCTGTAAATAATGGGTGAGGGGTTTACTGTTGGTCAGCGAGACACTAAGGGAATATCTACACTACAAAATTAGGTCGATTTTATAGAAGTCGATTTTATACAGTCAATTGCGTACGTCCACACTAAGCGCATTAAGTTGGCAGAGTGCGTCCTCACTACCGCGGCTAGCATCGACTTACAGAGCGGTGCACTGTGGGTAGCTATCCCACAGTTCCTGCAGTCTCCGCTGCCCATTGGAATACTGGGTTAAGCTCCCAATTCCTGATGGGGCAAAAAATTTGTCACAGATGGTTTTGGGTACATGTCGTCAGGCCCTCTCCCTCCCTCCTTCTGTTAAAGCAATGGCAGACAATCGTTTTGTGCCCTTTTTCCGGGGTCCCGTCCGCCAGACCCGCTCAGCCTGCTGCCTGCCTGGATGATCGGAACCCCAGGCAGGCAGTGGGCTGAGCGGGGCCGACAGACGGAGTCCCAGACTGGCAGCGGGTTGAGCGGCTCAGCCGTCTGCCGGCTCCTGCCAGCTGGAGTCCTGCTCAGCCCCGCTCAGCTGGCAGACCTCGGTGAGGTAGATCAGGGGTGCCTGGACAGACATGGCTGTCCTCCTCTTAGAGCACCGAATGGGAGTGACTCCAGGTCATTCTCTTCTTTAAGTTTCGTCTCATGGAGATTCAGTCCTGCCTGGAATATCATGCGAGCTGGAGGCTTCTGCCTCAGGCTGCTCTCCCAGCCGGCCTTACCGCACGGTCGAACCTACCCCAGCCTGCCCCTTGCTCCCATGGGTCATAAAGCCTGGACAGTAGTAAGGAGCAGTTCAATTTGTGGAATGACAAATCCAGAATGAAGGATTGCACTCTATAGGCCACGTTAAAATTATTTCAGAGTCCTAGATAGCATTTAGTCCCTATAAAAGGCTTCATGAAAATTTCACCCCGTCCCTAACAAAAATGTTAATTTATCAGAGCAGCTGAAAGGGTAAGGAACCCGGGACTATAACTTAGAGAGAGCTTCCATATTATTTAACTCATAATTGATATAATTCAAAGTAAAATTTCACAGTGCAGTCTGTTCTAAGACTTAAAATGCAGGATGGGAGTCAGAAAAAGAACAGTGACCTGTTTCCACCCGGTTTTGAACCGGGGACGTTTCGCATGTCAGGTGAACATGATAACCACTACACTATGGGGCTTCTCTTTTTTTGCCACAGACTTTGCTGAATGCACAGGAATGTTTTCTCTAGCTACAGAAGCTACCTAATGCAATGTCTACATCTATGGCCTTCCTGTTCACAAAGCAGTCATGCCCCCGCCCAAGGCTGACACAGCGCGGAGTGCATGTGACACAGCAACCTGGCTCGGGCAGGATCGCTAGCGAGGCATGATACTTTTGATGTTAAGCAAACACAGCAATTCTTTCCTGGGCTCTGCCACTGAATGCCTCCATGCATTACGCTGTGCTCTATCAGTGCGGGAGGACTGCATGAGCTCGTAAAATATGTCATTGCAAGTGCGGGTTTTTTTGCCTTCTAATCTTCGATAACCTCAGGGATGGAGATGATAGGGGGAGCGTAGAAACATTCTGGGGGTACTGCAAGCTGAGTTCACCATGCTGGCCAAACACGAAATGAAATTCAAAAGTTCCTGGGGCTTTTCCTGTGTACCTGGCTAGTGCATCTGAGTTCAAAGTGCTGTCCAGAGCAGTCACAATGGAGCACTCTGGGATAGTGCCTGGAGGCCAATACCATCGAATTGCGTCCACAACTACCCCAAATTCGACCCGGCGGGTTGATTTCATTGCTAATCCCCTTGTCGGGGATGAGTACAGAAATCGATTTTAAGAGCCCTTTAAGTCGACAAAAATGGCTTAGTTGTGTGGATGGGTGCAGGGTTAAAATCGATCTAACGCTGCTAAATTCGACCTAAACTCGTAGTGTAGACCAGGACTAAGAGACCTCTGTGTAAGAGACCTACAACTTGGAATATGGAGCTACTGTATACACATCCACACAGATTGATGATCCCCTGACAGAACCATACATTACCCTAACTTGCATCCAGAAAATCTCTCCATGCCTATTCAATAGCAACTGTTACTTGCCTAAACTAAATCTCTTCTGCCACCTGCTGCTCAAGATGTCACCCTAACAAACAAATACAAGAAAAGAAAAAAGACCACCACCAAGGAAAGTAGTGAGTACTCATTCTATTAACAGTCATCTTGTATAGCTTCTCTTGACAGCTGTTTATAATGGGGGAGTGAATCTTTCTACTAAGAAAACACATTCCAAAAGCCTCTCAAAACAAGCAACAGAAGATAAAATCGTTTCAAAGCTTTTTGGAGCTCCTTTACTCAGGAGTTTGCTTTTGCAATTGGTCCATACATGGATCACTCGTGGTATTCTGAAAACAATAATGAAAAGGATATTAAATTTAAAATGAGATTTTTGTGTGCAATGAGTTTCATAAGGAATTATTATGACCTCAAGGTGAAATTTTGGGGGAGGGGAGACAGGACAGGGAGAAAGACATTTGTTAACATTGAATTTGGCCACTTTTAGTAGTATTCAAATGTAGAAAAACAGGTTCTTTTGAACAGTTAAGAAATTTCGAACACTTCTTTTGCACTTGGATAATTTAAATGCTTCTTTTTAAAACTTCAGACTTGCCTAAGACTTTCTCCCCGATGACAACACGTACCTCTGACACGTTAAACTATTTTACAAATAAGGTGATAGAGTTCTTCCTAGGGAGGGAGTCCTCTGATATTTGAATCAATCATTCTGTTTTGTTACATTAATAGTTTATACAGTGGAAATGGCAATAGGATATGGACATTTTCAGCAGCAGGTCGTGGTTCAAGAACAGCCACTGCCGACATTGGCTGGAAGATTTTACTATATGATGGCTGGCAGCTCATGTCACACGGATTGGGTAGACTCAAACCATTTCCTAAGGGGCAGGCATCTACAACACAAATCCCATCATGACAAGTGCCTAACTGACCTCTTTATTAGCCATCTTAGAGACACAAAGGACTAAATGGACAGTGAAAATTTAAATGTTTCTCAAGACTAGAAGTGGTTGCTTCAGAACAGATCTGATGTACATTGCTGGTAAAGTGGAGGGAAGCTTACACTGCCTCTGCCCAGGCTGAATCTGGCCTGTGGACAGAAGACTCCAGCCTTTAGGACTGTCAGTCCAGTATCTTTCACCAGCATTGTGCAAAAGCAGGGACAGGGCCCACTCATCCTGTTCTGAGAGTCAATCCCTTCTGAACAATTGAGACTAAGAACTGAGGTTCTACACAGACATTAAAGATCTTACTGTACTTTATATAAGAGTAGGAATTTGTCCCAGTGTCAAACACAATTTAGGGTGGGATTTTTCAAAGTGCTCAGGGTTGGCACAACTGCTCCAACTGAAGTAAGGGGGAATTTTATTATTGTCTTCATTGGGAACAGAGTTAGGCCAACACAGAGTACATTTGGAAATCACACCCTTAATGCAATAATAATCTTTTGTACTAAGTTACATAACATATTTCATCCAAGGACCTCAAAGTGCTTTGGAAAAGTGGGTACTGTTATCATTTTACAGATAGCTTGACATGCAGAAAGGTTAAATGACTTACCGAAGTCACAGTACATTTCAGTGGCAGAGTCAGGAACAGAATCCAGTTCTCCCAATCTTTTGCTTTAACCCGGGGCGGGCAAACTATTTGGCCTGAGGGCTGCATCAGGTTTTGTAAATTATATGGAGGGCCGGTTAGGGGAGGGGGTCATGGCCCGGCTCCCACCTCCTATCTGCCTCCCCCCCCCCCAACTCCTGCCCCATCCGGCCCCCCCAGGACCCCTGCCCCATCCAACCACCCCTTCTCCCTGTCCCCTGACTGCCCCCTGCCGCCCATCCAACCCCCCCTGCCCTTGCTGACTCCTGGGACCCCTGCTTCCATTCAAACCCCTGTTCCCCCCCCCAACCCCTATCAACACCCCCGCCCCCTGGCCACCACCCCAAACTACCCTGCCCTCTACCCAACACCCCCTGCTCCCTTACCGCGCTGCCAGGAGCACCAGTGGCTGGCGGCGCTACAGCCACGCCGCCCGGCTGGAGCCAGGCCATGTCGCCGTCGCCACCACGCTCAGAGCACTGGGTCAGGCCGGGCTCTGTAGCTGCGCTGCCCTAGGAGCTCACAGCCCCGTGGCCCAGAGCATTGCGCCGGCGGCGGAGAGAGCTGAGGCTGCAGGGAAGGAGGGACAGCAGGGGAGGGGCCGGGGGTGAGCCTCCCGGGCCCGGAGCGTGGGGGCCAAGCAGGACGGTCCGGCGGGCCAGATGTGGCCCATGGGCTGTAGTTTGCCCACCCCTGCTTTAACCACGAACCAATGCTCTCTACAAATTCCCCCCCTTTTAAACACATGGCTGTACACAGCAAACATGACTCTTACTTCCACTTAAGGGATGTCATACATTTCAGCGCTGCTCTACATATGTAGTTTGAGAAGCATTTTGGAATCCTTCAGGATGAAAAGTATTAGACAAACCTGTATTAACTGGGCTTTTATAAAATGATTTTGTAAAAACAACATTCATACAATACCTGTCTCCTGCAGAGAGATCCTCAATGTTTCCAAAGCCAGGGGCTGGCATGGGACACCCCATGTGTGTGAACTGAGCTACGTGGGGTTCAGGAGCTGGCACTTTCCCACGAGATTTCTTATGATCCCTCTCACCAGCGACTCGAATGTTCTCCCTGTCACAGATGAAACACTCAAAGCCGTTCAGGTAATTGGGCAAAGTCATGTCATTCACTCCCCACTCACGCCTCTCCATGTTCTCCAGCAGAAACTGGTTTGTAATGCCTCCCGGCTTCTTATACTCTAGGTATTTCAAATACTCCTCTCCATTCCTGTCCAGGAAGTCAAGGAACTGTGCAAGCTCTTGGGGGCTTCGGAAATCATCCACGAGGATGATGGAGAGTTCATCAGGCATCCAGTCCCGCACAGATGGGGAGCCTCGGTATACAGGGATGGCGCCCAAATGCATTGGACGCCACAGCTTCTCGGTCATGTAGTCATTGCATATGGCATTCTCCATCGCAAGATGAAACTTGTACCTGGAGATAAAGGTCATGAATTCAGAATCCTCTGTTGTGGCTGTAGAAGTGTCCCTCAGCCTCTCACTGGGAAGCTCTCGGTTATTCAGGCATTTACCATAGGAGTCTACCTAAAATAGTAATAATCATCTTTACAAAAGATTTCTCTGTTTTAAACTTATTTTCAGTGGAGAGTTCCCTTCTCCCTTATTTTCAGTGGAGAGATTCCTTCTGACCAGTTCCTAAGAATCTGAACTTGGCCTCTCACTCCAACATCTTCCTTCTCAACAAGTGGAGTCAGCCAAAAAATTCTAACACATCTAATATTCACTGGAGAATATTTACATTTCAACCCTTCTTCCTCTTCCAAGCACTCAATTCCTTTCCCAACAGGTTAAGAGGAATTCCCCAAGTCAATTGCAGCTCCTTGTATCCAGCAGCAGAACTGGGCCCTAGATGTTAACCATAGCTGACAGACACAAGATGCAGCACCTCATTCCCTCCCTCACCAACTCCTGTTCTGCATTGCCCACTACATAAATATAGCAACAGGTTTCAGAGGGATAGCCGTGTTACTCTGTATCAGCAAAAACAACGAGGAGTCCTTTGTGGCACCTTAGAGACTAACACATTTATTTGGGCAAAAGCTTTCGTGGGCTTCATCAGATGCATGGTGAGGAAAATACAGCAGGCAGGTACAAATACACAGCACATGAAAAGTATCAACATTTTTGTAGTGACCCAGTCACCCTCAGTCTTTATTCAGGCCTAATTTGATGGTGTCAAGTTTGCAAATTAATTCCAGTTCTGCAGTTTCTCGTTGAAGTCTGTTTTTGAAGATTTTTTGTTGAAGAATTGCCACTTTTAAGCCTGTTATTGAGTGTCCAGGGAGACTGAAGTGCTCTCCTACTGGTTTTTGAATGTCACAGTTCTTGATGTCTGATTTGTGTCAATTTATTTGTTTGCCTAGAGACTGTCTGGTTTGTCCAATGTACATGGCAGAGGGGCATTGCTGGCACATGATGTCATATATCACATTGGTAGATGTGCTGGGTCATTACAAAAAATAAATTTTCCCTCTGTTGATACTCACATCTTCTTGTCAACTGTTGAGAATGGGCCACATCTACCATGATTGAATTGGCCTCGTTAGCACTGACCCCCCACTTAGTAAGGCAACTGCCATCTTTTCATGTGCTGTGTATTTATACCTGCCTACTGTATTTTCCACTCCATGCATCTGATGAAGTAGGTTATAGCCCATGAAAGTTCTAAGGTGCCACAAGGACTCCTTGTTGTTTTTGCTGATACAGAGTAACACGGCTATCCCTCTGAAACCTGTCGCTATATTTATGTAGTGGGCAATGCAGAACAGGAGTTGGTGAGGCTCATTTTTTTTTTTGTAATTTTCTCTTAAAATAATACTGACACAGCACTTCACAAAGGCTATACAGACATCAATTAATCCATATCAATCTGTAACCCACTAACCCCCCTTTTTTACCCTATGACTGCAGGGATGTTAACGGGGCACTCCACCTTGAAAGGTCCCTTAGAATATGTGCTAACTACATATGCTAAATAATCGGTTCCAACTTGTATTTAGCTGTGCCTGTGACACTAGTACTTTTTCCACACTTGAAGAGCTCTGTGTAGCTCGAAAGTGTGTCTATCTCATCAACAGAAGTTGGTCCAAAAGTTAGTCTCTAATCTTCTGGGACTGATACAGTTACAACAACACTGCATACAGCCTCAAAAACTGAGTTAACAGCAGATCTTTGGTCTACAATACAAGCTGTAACCCTGTCCGAACAGAGTTGTTAGTAATTCTATAACTGAACAAGTGCTGAACATTATTTCTCATTTACAAGTACAGCTAAACTGTGTTCAGCTAACATGATTGCTAGCAAGAGTGTTTATACATTATTTAATCTCCTAAGGGTAGCCCTGATTTTGACAATAAGACAAATAGTTAAACCCTCAGGCTAGTCCTCATTCCCATTACAACCCAATTACCTCATCAGTATGAGGCCAGATATAGGATGCTCCAAACCAGGTAGGCTAGACCCGTTTTCATCAGCCTGAGGGTGTAGATTGCTCCCCCTCATGCCAACCAGGTTACTAACTCACCCTTACTCAGTCCCCAAAGACAGTCATAGTTATCAGCCCCTCTTGGGTCTCCAGTGCTTGACTTGTCATGAAAGGGGTGCTGGAGCGCAAGCAATTTTTACACATTAGTAACTTGTGCAGCAAGCTCAGAGGTGCCAGGGCTATGAACGGCCAAGCCTAGAGATATCGGTGCTGAACTCTGGTTCAAATTAAGCATAGCGTGTCTCCCCAACTCCTCTCTCTGCTTTCCCCCAGTAGCCCGAGCAGTTACCTGGATGTACTTCATCAGCTCCCGCACGTATCTGTCCCTGTCGGAGGGGACATCGCAGTGGGACTGCACGTACAGCACCGGGGCATAGCCCCGCTTTCGCCACCGCTCCTTTTCCGCCAGGGGTAGGGCGGCCCGGCGCAGGTAATCCAGGCTGGGCAGCCACTGCAGGGTCAGGGGATAGTCCGACTCCCTCCGGAAGGTGGCCGTGTAGTTGAAGAGGCTGATGCCGGGCCGGTGGGAGAGCAGGTAGTTGTTCATGGGGGATTCCTCGTGGAGCAGCGCCCAGGTCTGGTGGGGCAGCCGCGGCAGCGGCGCCTCGTAGGCCCGGAAGTCCGTCCCGTAGAAGATGATAGCCTTAGTGCGCTGCTGCAGCGCCACGCGCCGGCGCCGGGTCACCAGGCAGGAATGGCGCGCGCAGTCGATGCGCTCCGTGTCCCCTGGGAAGTGTGGGAAGAGGCCCGGGCTCCACCACAGCAGGATGGGCAGCTCCCGGTTGCGGCGGGTGTCGCCGTTCCCAGGGCCCCGGTACGAGGCCGCAACAACCGCCCCGAACTCCACCGGGGGCAGGCCGGTGCTGGGCTGGAAAGGGGAGCGGCCGCGGGGCTCGGGCGGCCCCTCTGCGGGCTCCCACTCTCCAGCTGCGAGCGGCCCGGCCACTGCGGCCAGCACCAAGCTCGCTGCAAGGCAACAGCGCGGCCAGCCCACCCAGCCCTGCCCGCCGCCCCGAACGCCCATTGCTGGCAGCTCCGCGCGAGCGCCTGCCAGCCCTGTGTCCAGCCCCGCCCCTTTACAAGCCCCTGGCACTCCAGCCCCTCCCTGTGCTGTGGCTAGAGTTGCCAACTGTCCAATCACACAAAGCCAAACATTCTTGCCCCGGCCCCCCCACTTCTCTAAGGCCCCGCCCCATTCCCCCCCTCCTTCCAGCGCTCGTGCTTCCTCCACCTTAACTCATTTTCACCAGGCTCGAGCAAGTGGTTGGGGTACAAGAGGGGATGCAAACTCAGGGAGGGGGGTTGGGTTGCTGGTCCAAGAGGGGGCTCAGAACTGGGGCAAGGGGTTCCGTGTGTAAGCTCCAGCCAGGTGGTCCTTATTTGGGGCACCTCCTGATTGGTGGCACAGCAGGGCTAAGGCAGGCTCCCATACCTGTCCTGGCCCCGCACCACTCCCAGAAGTAGCTGGCCCATCTCTGTGGCTCTTAGATGGGGAGGGGCTCCGCCTACCACCACTACCTACAGGCACCACCCCCGCAGCTCCCATTGGCCACAGTTCCTGACTACCAGGAGTTGCTGCTCAGGGTAGGGGCAGTACACAGAGACTCCCTGCTTCCCCTCCCCCCAGGATGTGCTGACTGCTTCCAGGAGCAGTGTGGGGTCAGGTAGGGAGCCTGACTTAGCCCCGCTGGACTTCTAGCAGCCTAAAATCTCCCACTTGGCTTGTGTGGCCTCTAGGAGATAGAGCCCCATAGTGGGAGACTCCCAGCAAAACCAGAAGGGTTGGCAACCTTACCTATGGTGCCTGCTTAGGCGTTAGGGGCAGCCCCACCTTGCCCATCCCTCCCTCCAGTCTGTTCATGCTGCGTTCAGCCGGTCAGTTGAGCCATTGCTCCCTGAACAGCCTGCAACTCACACTGCCCTGGCACAACAGTGCTGAGGGATGGCCCCTTGTCCCCACAGGATAAGCCCAGCTGGGCCATAAGAAGCTGGATGTAGGCTTCCCCCCAAATACAACAGGAGAGATGGGATCTCCTTATAGCCCAGCACAGGCAGCATGCTGGTGCCATTCACTCAGCAGCCAGGGACCCATTGCCCATGCCAACGCCGTAACACTAGGAAGCCAGCTAACCCCAACCGAGCCTGCGTGCTCAATGGAGCCCATGCCAGGCAGTGGCAGCAGGGCTCGCCCTGAGTCTGTGGTTTTTAGTATATCATGGTCTGCCACCCCCAAACCTTTTAATTACTAATCAATGGTCTATCCCACGGTGATCTGTACTTCTCATAGCTCATGTTATACAGACATCAGTGTAAGCTTAGGCTCTGACTATAACATAATCAAGGAGATGCCAGTGGTTGGCCTAAGGATGTTTCCAAGTGGTCTTAAATTTGTTACTCTGCCTAACAATGTTATTTATGATGAGCAGGTCAAGTTCCACACAGGTGCTGAGGAGGAAAGTACCTTGGGAGTTTACATTTCCCTCACACCCCTTCTTTGCCTATTGTGCTGCTCCAGAGTTGGGAGTCCCGTCTGACTCTGGCATTGAAATCTCCCAGGAGAATGAGTTTGTCTGCCTTCGCTATGGCTGTGAGGACTGCATTGAGAGCTCTATAAAACTGCTCCTTATGGTCTTCCTCATCAGCGATTGTTGGGGCATATGCACTGATGACCCTGGCATATTGGTTGTTGGTGAGCTTAAGCCGAAGAGTCATAAAACGATTGTTGATCCGAATGGAAAGCTCCAAAAGCTGAACTTGCAATTTTATTTTTGATAGCAGAGCCAATCCTGTGAATTAGTCTCTCTTCAGGTGGCTTTCCTTTTCAAAAGAAGGTGCAGCCATCTCCATCCTCTTAATTGGCCCTCATCGGTCCAGTGGGTCTCACTCAAGGCTGCAATGTCAATGTTCTCTGGCAATTATAGCAGTTCTTTCTGGGCATTCACTGTGCTGAAAGTCCAGAAGGGTGCGGATATTCCAGATAGTGAAATTCATTGTCTTCTCTCTCTTGTTTTGGCCATTGAGTTGAGTGATCCCACTGGATACGGCCATCTAGTCAGAAGCCTGCAGCTCGCTCCACCACTTTGCGCGCACACCCAGAGTAAGCAAAAGCAGTTCAATGTCAAAGCACTTCAAGACCAAGCCAGCTGTGAGACATTCCAGCAACACCTGTCCGAGAAACTCTCCAACGGGCCTGACAACATCATTGACATTCAAGAGCACTGGGATCAATTTAAAAATACCAGAGTGCATGTGCTGAAACCATAGGATACTCCACTCATCAGCACCAAGACTGATTTGATAAAAACAATGAGAAAATCCTAGCATTAATTCAACAGAAAAGAAATGCATTCTGTAACTGGCAAAATGATTCCCAAAATGAAAACAGAAGGCCTAACACCTGTTCAAAGACAAAGTCCAAAGGAGGCTACATGATATCAAAAATAAGTGGTGGCAAGAGAAGGCCTCTGAGATCTCAGGTGTGACATTGTTGACATGAACTATAATTGTATAACTGTATAGATCATTGTTCCAACTAAGATACTATAGTTGCACTAAATCTTGTACAAAGGAGGTCAAGTAAGGTGTCTATGAAAAGGTTATGATTTGCTGGTTATGATTATGCTATCTGTATGAGTTTGTGTGTTTAAAGTTATAAGTATTGGCTCTATATCTGTTTCAAATGTTGGCTCATGGGGTAACTCCCACGAAGTAAATCAGCCAGATATGCCATGTAAGATATCTGCAAAAATGTTATAATTTGCCAGATATGTTAATCTTGTTTGTATCACCTTTGTGTTATGAGTTATAGATATGTATGTATTTCAAACTTGTGCTATGCTTCTGAGCGACACCCCAGCCAGTTTGGCATCAGCACTGTCTAGCCTGATTGATGGCCCATTAAGGACCATCAGCTATACAACTGACCCATTGAGAGAAGGCAGATACACCTTATGACTCAGCCTATGGAGAGACTTCCAAGCCATGTGCTGGGCAGCTTGTATTTGAAACAAAGAAAGCACAGGCAGCATGGCAAGAGACTATAAAAGGCAGCAGCATCTTCTCCATTTGGTCTTCAATCCTGCTTCTGACCTCTGGAGGAACTATGCTTGAAACTGAAGCTCTGAACAAAGGACTGAACGCCCCATCCAAGCTGGGATATTTGTACTCCAGAGACTTGATTGGTTTAAAATCAGCAGTAATCCCATCAAGCCTGATACAAGCCTGAACTAAGAACTTTGCAATTGTTGTATGTATTTGATTCAATTTAACCAATTTTAACTCTCATCTATATTTCTTTTTATGAATAAACCTTTAGATTCTAAAGGATTGGCAACAGCCTGATTTGTGGGTAAGATCTGACTGGTATATTGACCTGAGTCTGAGGCTTGGTCCTTTGGGATCAGGAGAACCTTTTCTCTTTTATTGGGGTAATGGTTTTCATAACCATTCATCCCCATAAGGAGTGGCGCTGGTGGTGATACTGGGAAACTGGAGTGCCTGAGGGAATTGCTTGTATGACTTCTAGTTAGCCAGTGGAGTGAAACCGAAGTCCTGGCTGTTTGGCTGGTTTGGTGTGCCTTAGCAGTGAAGGAAACCCAGCCTTGGGCTGTGACTTCCCTGCTCTAAGCAATTTGTCCTGAATTGACTCTCAGTAGCATCCTGCCAAGGGCCGCTTTGTTACACAGGGTTTCGTAGACCAGGATGGCACGAGAAGCTTCTTTCAAACAACAAAAGCTATACATGGGCCAAGCTCCAAAGGCCCAACCCTCTTACGTTTCCAAGATGGCTCCACCCTCAAGAACAATGCAGCCATTAAACAATGCTGGAAGGAGCACTTTGAGAGCCTACTAAACCATGAATCCACAGTCTCTGAAGACACCATCGAATTTATTCCACAACATTCAGCAATGGAACACCTTGCTGATCCTCCATCTTCTGAGGAAGTCCGGCATGCCATCACCCAGACAAAAAAAATCACAAGACACCAGGCCCAGACAGCATCCTCAATGAGGTTTTTAAAGCTGGTGGAACAATGCTCCAGCACAAACTTTGCCAACTCAACAAAATCTGGACCTGCAAAGAAATTCCACCTGACTTTAAAAATGCCAATATTGTTACAATATTCAAGAAAAGTGACAAATCTGTGTGTGAGAACTACAGGAGAGATCCTTGCCCAGATCCTACTAAACCGTCTCCTCCCGCTTGCCAAGGAACTCCTCCCTGAATCACAGTCTGGCTTCAGGCCATCCCGAGGCACAACCGACATGATCTTCGTGGCACGACAGATTCAGAAGTGCAGAGAGCAACACTAACTAGGAACAGTTCATGGCATTCATTGACCTAACCAAGGTCTTTGACTCTATCAATCTTGATGCCCTATGAAAAGTGCTGTCTAGGTTTGGCTATCCACTGAAATTCATTTCCATAATCAGATTCCTCCATGATGGGATGACTGCCACCACTCTGTGCAACGGCTCAGAGACCGAACCATTCATCATTCGCACTGATGTCAAGCAGGGCTGTGTCATTGCTCCAACACTTCTCCATTTACCTTGCCATGATCCTGATTCTCATCCGCAACCGCCTTCCTGACAGAATCCTCCTCAATCTCCGATGTCTCCAAACAAAATCTAACATCATGAGAACTGGCATCACTGACCTTTAGTATGCAGATGGAGTCATTTTTGACACGCAGAGGCCGACTTGCAAAGCACTCTAAATCTTTTTGCAGATGCCTATCACAGCCTGGGTCTCTCTCTCAACATCAGGAAAATCAAGGTACTCTGCCAACCCTCACCTGCACAAACTACTCTTTGTACTCCACAAATCACCATCAGTTGAGAACCCTTGGAAAATGTGGACCATTTCCCATACGTTGGCAGCCACGTCTCCCAAACAGCAAGCACTGACACAGAAATCGAATACAGGATCCACTGTGCCAGCACATCCTTTGGAAGACTACTCAAATGAGTCTTCAATGATAGGGATTTGCAAACAGGCACCAAGATCTTGGTTTACAAGGCAGTTGTCATCCCCATCTTTCTTTATGGATGTGAGACCGAGGTAACCTACAGAAGACATTCCAAGCAGCTGGAGTGGTTCCAGTAACACTGCCTCAGGAGGATTCTCAGGATCAGCTGGGAAGACTGACACACTAACATCAGCATTCTCTCTGCAGCCAACATCAGCAGTGTAGAAGCGGAGGTCATGAAACACCAACTCTGCTGGGCTGGCCACTATGTACATTTGCCTGACACTCGCCTCCCGAAGCAAATAATCTTCTCAGTTAAGTCAGGGAAGAAGGGCTCTCGGAGAGCAGCGGAAGCACTTCGAAGACATACGGAAAGTACACCTTAAATAGGGAGGCATCAACCCAACAAACTGGGAGGACTAGGCATGGAACAGAACACAGTGGCACCACACCATACACCAAGCCAGAGTTCACTTCGAAGAGAACACACGTGCTCATGAGATAGAGAAGCCACAAAAGAGGAAAGAAAGGGCACAACACTCCAGCCAACAACTATGTCTCCTCTAAGATTACACCTGCCATTTCTGTGGGAAAATCTGCAGGGCACGAATTGGGCTCCTCAGCCACCTAAAATCCACCAATGGACCCACCTTGGCGGACATAATCCTTGCATCAAGGGATAGCCAAAGGTTTTTAGTATTTAACAGCACTATGAATTTAAGTTCCCAGTCTTGCCTTTTGAAGGCATTGTGCAGGGTTCCTTTGAGGACAAGTATTGAAAGATCAGATATGAAGTGATCACTTTGTGAAAAGTATTTGCCTACAGGTAATATGTTTGTCTTTTATCATTTTTGTGTGTGAGTTTATTACCTCACCTACTTTGTCTCTGAAAATAGATGGGCTGTTTAGAAAGGAGACTAATAAAATGAGGGGATATGTCCAAAGGTAAAATAAAAAGACTGGTACAGAGAACAGCCAATCAGATCCTCTTTTTTTGACCTCTGATAGTACAAGAACAATTTAATGGCTCATTACAAAAATCTGTAACCCACAAACCTTTTTTTCGCCCCTTTCCCTTTCCCCCCATGACAGGAGAGGTATTAACAGGCCATTACAGCTTGAATGGTACCTTGAACTGTGTTAACTACTTATGCTAAACAATCTGTTCCACCTTGTATTTAGCTGTGACATACATTTCCCAGACCTGAAGAAGAGCACTATGTAGCTCACAAGTTTGTCTCTCTCACCACCAGAAGTTGGTCCAATGAAAGATATTACCTCACCCACTTTGTCTCTCTAATTTAAAGGCAACACATTTATGACCAATAAAAAAAAACAACACACCCCACAATACCATCTCTTATCACCGAGGCCAAAGTTTAGAGGGATTCACTAAAGATTAGATGTTTTTATTGTTAACATCCACACTTACATAGGAGCAGCTGAAATTGTATAAAGGGTGTAATGCTAATTTTTCAGGGTATACATCAACCCCTGTCTCAGGATAAGAAACTTCACCTGCTAGCAGGGGATTCCATAATTGTTTCTTACACTTTCTTCTGAAGCAGCTGGTACTGGCTGCTGTTAGAAGATAATGGGTTAGAGCAGTGATACTCAGACTGAGGCTCGCGAGCCATAAGTGGCTCTTTAATGCGTCTCCTGCAGCTCTTTGCAGCACATGATATAAAACACTGATATAATTATTACCCAGTCTAAGTTATTAACCAATCAGGATGCTTTTACTATGTTATTAACATACTATATTTGATAAAATAATAATACTTGGTCATTTTGCTGAGAGAATAATTTATATATATATAATACAAACTAAATATTTCCCCTGTCATACTGTTTAAATATGAATATATAGTACTATGGTAAATGAAACAATGAATTCACACAACTCTGGCTCTTCTGGGTAATGCTGATCGCTAATTTGGCTCCTGAACCACTGAGGTCTGAGTATCACTGGGCTACAGGGTCTGACACAATAAAGAGGAAAACAAATTGTTACATTGTAACAAAGAAAACAAACAATTCTACTGTGGTCAGAGGTCCACCACTTTCTCAAATGCTTTGCTAAGGTTAGAGATTGGTTTGATAGAGTATTAGTAGCCAGGAAATTTTAAAGAAGGAAGGTACCAACAGTAGATTTAAAAGTTAGAGAAAGTGCCAATGGCAAAGGAATTTTTAACAATGGTAGGAAGACTGACTACATACGAGGTTATTAGAGAGACAAGGTGGATGAGGTAATGTCATGTATTGGACCACCTTCTGTTGGTGAGAAAGAAGTTGGTCCAATAAGAGATACTACTTCATGCACCTAGTCTCGCTAATACCTGGGACCAACACGGCAACTACACTGCATACATAATAGGTTAGGAAGAAGAAAAGACCATATAGTTTTCTTAAGTCACTCATGTCCTGATACAAAGAAGTGACAAGGAGTAAGAAAGGAAGCGAACAAAGGAAGGAGAAACTCATGAATAGGGAGATTATAGGGCTTGCCTACACACAAACTGGAACCAAAATAACAAAGCTGGTTTAATTCACACTATTAGTATTTTGGTGCAGTCCTATCTGTGGACACACACAGTATGACTGCCCTATTTTGATTTAGCTTAAGTGAGTACAAAAAATGGACTTAAATTGAAATAAAGTAATTATTCCAAAACAAATGTCCACCCTCAGACTTGCACCAAAATAATAGTATGAATTAAAACAGAGTTAATTTGGGTTCCAGTGTGTGGGTTGACAAGCTCTTAATTGAGAATTAGGGCAATCAAACTGAAAGGGGTAGGCAAAGACAGAGCAGAAATTACAACTCTGCATCCTAAGGCCCATTTTCAGATGTGCTAAGGCAATGATTCTCAAAGTGGTCTGCTAAGCTGTTTCTAAATAATGGTCAAATATTTCAGTTGTCAAGGAGCTTTGACTTAGATTTCTAGGATTTTCACATGCTTTAAAGAAAAACACTATCTAAAACCCTCTTTCTGCCCATTATGCAGCTGCTACATGTGTGCCTGAAGTTTCTTTGGTGTCAATTCAACAGTGATGAAATTTATGGATAACCAAGTGTGGTAGGGCAGCAAACACACAGGAGGACAAATCCAAACTGCAACAATTAAAGCAGTGGGAAGCTACAGCCAAGGAGAGATTTGGTACTAATAAACAGAGTTCTAAGCTTATGAAGAGGAAGCAAAACAGCAAAGATACAGAATTGGTAACAGTAACTGAGCAGTAGTACTCATGAAAGCAAATGCATTTTCAGCCTCTTGCCGTGCTACTTTCCTAATATTACTTTGTGACCATACACTCTAGGTGTTGCAGAGAAAGACAGGGGAATGTGTCTACAAGATCTTCATCTTCTGACATGATCCACAAAATGGGAAAAAACATACAATTATTGCTTTAGGTGACAAAGATTAAAAAAATTTCGCCAACCTGTATGGTTTATGTTTCCATACAGCTTCTTTCTTATACCAACTTGAAATGATATAGGATGTCATAGGATCAGATTGATACAACTCTTGTCTGCTTTTTAACCAACACAACTGAGTTAGAAAGGGAGGATAAGATTCAAAGGAAGGCTGAAAAAAGACTGCAGAGGTGTATGAGCTCATGTCAAACTGCCTATTTGTATTGCCATTATGCCTAGGAGCCCCAGTCATGGACCAAGGCTCCACTGTGCTAAGTGCTGTATAGACAGAATAAGATGACTGTCCCTGCCCCAAAGAGCACCTTGCCTTTAAAGAAAGAGTAGATACACTGATCAGAACACTTGTAGTGATGAGAAATCCAATGTCATAGTTTAGGATGTTAACTTAGCACCTGCACAAGACAAGAAAAATTATCTTTTACACCTACAGCAAAGAACAACAGGCTAAAGACACCGTGGGTTCTTTTTTGCCTTCCTTTGAAGCACAAGTCCAGTGCAGTAAATCTTATGTGCTTATGCCATTTTCTTCTCAGGAACCCATCCACTCATTGCACTGATATGCAAAAATCCCAGCTAAGTACATTCAAGATGGTAGATGTTGGTTCAGCTAGGCAACTTCCATAAACATTGAAAGGGGTAATCTCAACATTCCTGCAGGCACAATTTATTCCAGATAATTAATGCACAAAGCCCATCACTTATCTCAAAGTATCAGTTCAGCAGTGATTTTGGACATAACAAATATAGAAACATGCCCTCAGTAACAGATTGGAATCTCTCCAGAAAATAATGATGGATATTTAGCAATGTTTGGCTTGTGTTTTCATATACAGATTGCTGAAAAGATTATTTTTATCAGTGTTAAATGTACAATATCTATATTTTAGGCTACAGTCAAGTGTATAGAAGAGACAATGAGATTCAAATTAAAGTGCAATGCACAGATTACAAGTTTAGCTTAGACTTGCAAAATGCTGTTGCCAACTGCTGTGTTTAATTTGAACTTTATTTTTGGATTCCAAGAAAATCAGTAATTCCCTTGCCATATTAACGATGGGGTACTCTGAGAAAAATGGGGTCCTTGAGATTCTAATTGTAGCTAATAATAGTACTGTCAAAATATCAACTAGAATGGTTATGGAAATAGACCAAAAAGAAGTCGTAATTTAACCCAAGCCATCTCAGCGGAAAGGGAATGTTCTCAGCAAAATAAAGGTTCAGAAGAGGTGGAAAGTTAAACACATCCAAACAGGAAATATTAAAAATACAGAATTTGATTGGCAGCAGGTTGGATTGTGATTACTCACCTAGACCCCAGTCTTTCCCCTTCCTCCCTCCCCCCCAAAATACAGGGTTTGGAAAAATAATCAGCAGTATTTATTTACTAACAATGACATAAAATACATCTTAATATATTTTTTTATTTCTTTACAAATTAAAAGATGCATTAGGAAAAAACAAGAGTGAAGAAAATGAAAGGTTCACTTATGAGCTTATTTTCCCCTCTTATATTAATACTAGAAATTAGTATTGTGGAAGTCTGTAGTTGCCGAGCATTGTATTCCCGGGAAGCTCTCTTCAGCGGTTAAAAAAAAACAAAAAACAACAAAAAAAACCCCAACAACAACCCTCTACATTTTTGGTTGGAGGCAGTGTATGGGGTAAAAAAAAAAAAGCCACATACATACAAAAAATGCTGAAGAATTGTCTACTGCATCTTAAAGGAGTTTCTTCATTACCGTTCTCATATTCCCCTCTGTGTGTAGTGATACGAGAGAAGACAAAACTAGCGGCAGTAGAAGAAAAACAGATTTACACACACTGTAAATGGGACTAAAACCACAGAGCCAAGTTTTGTTTTAAAACAAAACAGGTCTTCTGCACAAGGATCCTATTTTGAAAAGACAAGTCCAGCTAAAACATGTCCTCTAACTGCATCCAATCTGTTCACCCATTATTCTGCATATTCTCCTATTTCTCCCTCACATCTTCACTGCTGCTGCCCCCTCACTAAATCCTGGGTATTGTAAGAGCTCTGCCAATGTTAAAGTAAATTACCCCCTTTTCAAAAATTAATAAACAAGCCCTTAGAATTTTGAATCTGATTTAGACGCATCACTCCCCTTTGCAGGAGTCCTCTCTTCCATCCTTACAGAGTGGAGAGGCAGAGTGGCCAGCCACAAAGTGGATGGGCTAATCTGTCTGAGGTATCTTAGGTTAACAAACAGGCTTATAAAAAGTTTTCTATGCAGATGGATCAGTAAGTAGAACAGGGGGTATAAACATACAGCGTTGAAAATATTCTTTCCACTGTGGCACCTTCCCAACAACTGAGGTCAAATACTTGGTATTACCTTAGGCAGCGCAGTTTAAACTCTATTCTTGTTCTTTTGCATCCCCTTCCTTGTACTCTGGGTACAAAGCAGCCTCAAGTTTGCACTGGTAAAATTCAGATCCTTGCTTATTTGCTGTGATTCAGCCTAGTCTGAACAGAAAATGGCCACCTTGCCATCCAGATCCTGTTCCCTACAGCCCATGTCACCTTGCTAAAAATATTTCCTATTTAAACTGAAACAGGGAGGCAGCGGGTATGATCACCATGAATAGAACAGTGTAGGTAGGCTTTAACAAAACAAGTGAGTGACAAGAGGCCATAGAACATGGAAGGGGTAAGACGATGCTACACAGAAAAATAAGACAGGGGAGGTTGCTCTTCCCAAGGAAGGGAAGGTGGTTGTGAGGGTGCCATTCATGCCAATAGAAGGCACTGATTCTACCCCTCTCCCATTCAGCAGTTGTTGATTGTTGCTCACTCACTTTTAAAAATTATTTATTCTACTACAGTTCTGCACTGCAACTCTTACTACAATAAAGATGTAGAGATATGGGAAGGATTTGTCCTGCTAGCCCCTGGCTCACAGCTCAGCTGATAAGTTGTTTTTTTTTTTTTTAAATTAAGACTTCTGGGTCCAGAGGGGCACAAGCTGCAGTTTGTGCTCTGCATGTTGTATTTTCCCCTAAACTAGGAAGGAGATGTAAAAAAATGCTTAAGTGCTCCAACTCCCACCATCTGGCTGGATGGCCTGCCTCCTGTCCTCCCCCTCCTGGCTCCTCTTCACTCTTGGAGCATGCACGCACGCACACAAACACACAGCAACGACTAGTAGTTTTGAAGAGTTATCGCTTTTTCACCCAATGCTGAATCATGTACAGTGAACTACATTCATTACAATAGGATTAGCGAGCATGGGGGTGGGGGGGTAGGTGGGTGGGGGGGTGTAGATTCCTGCCAAGTACAGGAAACTTAGAGACAGGTAAAAGACATGTTTCAAAAGCCTTTTCTCTGCCCTCACCAGGAAATTTTGCATCTCTCTCAAATGGGGCTGGGACAGGTTGAAAGAATCTCTGCTTATGCAATGTGTATTAAAAATTACGGAATTGTACAGGTTTCTATGTTGTCCTTCTTGAGGGAGCTGGGCCCATGGATCAGGTGGTTAGTGGAGACTGAAATGTCACTGCTGGAGTCCAGCACCACTCCCTCCTCTAGCTCAGTAGCTGCCGAATCTCCTTGTGCATATGACAGAGGAAGTCCACATATGAAGCCCCACCACTCATGCTCTTGTCCTCCACCAGAAAGTGTTTGAATAGCATCTCCAATTTATCTTCTTGCTTCACAATTATTAGCTATAAGCAAATAAAAAAAGATTTGAATAAGCATCAGCTAGTGATTTTGGTACATAAGAAAACATCTAAGTGAGATAAGAAGGTTGAGCAACTAAGAACTCCAGAACAAGAAATCACTGAAGCCACCTACTCAGAACATCTTAATTTCTGTGACTAAGGTTAAACCTCAAGCAAGCTTGGAAGTATTAGAGTGTCCAGGGTTGCCTGTACATTAAAGGGGTTCTAGAAATTCCAGTTTTGGCTAGATGACCAGTAAAGCAGAGGAATTCTACTCTTAATCAGTGGTCCAGTGAACAGAGCACAGGACTGGAAGTTCAGGAGACCAGAGTTCCATTTCCAGGTTGGCTACTTTAAGAAGTCACTTAACATTTGGTCTTCAGTTTCCCCATCTGAACATGGGGACAGTGATGTTTAGTCACTTCACACAGTATTTTGAGATCTGTGGATGAAATGGACTGTATAATCAAAATACAAAAGTTATACCCAAGTGACTAAATATCCAAAATACAGGAGGACAGTAATATTAAAAAAACCCTTTTCTGTGGTCATGGAATGTTAAGCCAGTCAGTTGTCCAGATAGGCTGAGCATCAGGGCTTTTTAACACAACACCAAGCAACAGCAGGGGTGCAGCATTAGCAAACTATGTGCATATGGTCAGGTGTGGTGCAAGGTAGGAGGCTGAGAGCAGAGCACCTCCAGCCACCTGACAAGTGCATCTCTAGCTCAATGTACAACGGCTGTGTGCTACTAGCAGTTGGCTTCCTAATATTGTATTTCTTGTTTCAGAAAGCCTTTTAAAGGTTTGTTGGGGGAGGAGCAGTAACACATAGAGCCCTGCAAATCTGTGGATATCCACATCCGCGGATGCGGTTATCTGTGGACCATGTGTGTGGTTCATGGATGGACGCAGATCCAAATTTTATATCGAGAGCCCTGTGACTTAGCGGATATCCACGGACCATATTTGCAGATTGCATGCGGATAAAAAAATTTGTATCCGCGCAGGGCCCTAGTAATACAATATGTTTTGCCTCCACTAGAGCCAGAGCAGAAACAAACAGGGAAAGGTTATAAACCCCCTTTTAAAATGAATTATTTAATTTCCCCCTTATGGCTTGCGTGGAGTAGTCAGGCCCTTCTGCCGCCCCTCATGAGTTCTGATGCCCTTACAACAGCACTGAGACCCAACGGCTACTTCCACATCTTCCTTTCTATTACAAAAGCTAAACTGAGCGACTAGTTATTTTTACAATAGTACAGTATATAGATTTTAGCAAACCCAAGACTGGAAATCAAACATTAGTAAAGGCTCAGGCAGTCTCTCTAATGGGGAGAGGCTGTTTAACTTGCCCTTTTCATTTCCCCTCCAAGCTTATCTGTACTGGGCGTCTATTAACTTTTTATCTTAAAAATAGGTCAGGATTTCTACGACCGCTCTTAATTCTTTTCCTTAAGACTGTGAAGGCAGCCCAGGTGCCTCTGGGCTCCGAGTTCCACAGCTGAGCTGGAAGTAAAAGTGATGTCCTCCTTTTGATACATCACTGCTATCACTGCTCCAGCAGCAGGGCTTCACAGGAAAATCATTGCTTCACCTCCATGTAACCGATGGGCAGTTTATACCATCACTACCAAATACGGCCTAGTTACTTCCATGGGAATTGCAATAATTTACTCCATCTTTTGACCCATGAGGCATAATGGTTTTGGAGATGAGGTCCCAGCCATGTTCATTTGAGAGTTCATGTATGGCTAGACCACCACCAAAGCGGTCCAGGCTACTAGTGTCCAGTGCCATATATACAGAGCCCATAAAATCTGTAGATATCCGCAGATTATTTTTGTGGATTGCAGCTTGGATTCGGATACAAATTTTGTATCTGCACAGGGCTCACCCGAAGGAGCGGCTGTCACTCAGCCCTCAGGCTCCAGTTCGGCTCTCTGGATCACACAGCAGTGGCAACAGTTCACTGGGCATTCTGGAAGTTGTAGTCCCCAGCTTGTAGCTTACCTCCTCAGTCTGCACAACTCCCAGAAGGAAGCATGACTGTGTGCTCCTGCACAGTGAGCCAAGCGCAGCATGTTAGAGCTGCTGCAGCTGCAGAGGGGTGTCCGAGTTCCCCACTGGGAGGTGGTGCTGCACCATAAGTGCTCAAGATTGTAGCTTTCCTGCCCAGAGTAGGGAAGGAGGTATGATGGGGCGGAGCAGGTGGTGGGAATTCTCTAGGGAGAAGTGGGGGGCAGATGAGGGTTTGGCACAGCCCTGCATCACTCTTGTGCAGTGACATGTGGAGCTGTTAGTACAGCCTTTCAAATCCATGGATATCCAAGAACAATTTATGCTGATCATGGATTGGATATGGATGCCAATTTTTGTATCCGCGCAGGGCTCTACATATTTGACTACCACTTGGGACACTGGAAGAAAGTAGAGCCCCAGCCTAACATTAATAGTAAATGCATTGAGCCAGAAATGCAAGGTAAGGTTCCAGCAAAACAACAGCTGTTATGCCACAGAACCTCACTGCCAACAGCATGATGATACAGACATGTTAATTTCAAGTAACAACAGAAGGCTGAGAACGGGTTTGATATTACAGATTAGTGTCACCTGCTCAGGAAAGGCAGTGGAAGGAGATTAAAGAGCCACAACTAGGAGCCAAGTTCTTTACCTTCATGTAGCGGGATCTTTGTGCCTGGAACATGTCAATGATGGATCGCACTCTCTTAGAGAAGGGGTTTTCCAAGACTGGCAAGGTACTCTGGAATGTAAAAGACCAGATCCCCATTACACACACAGAATTACAGTAGTGTCAATAATCAATTTTGCTGCTTTCCTCATAACACACAGGTAAAAGTCCACGCTTTCAGGCCAGTCTAGCTACTAGCTAGCCAGGAATAGGTGAAGTTATTGGAAAGACTATTTTTAAAACGAGATTGTTCAACAGAGGATAGAAATACAGAACTATTACCCCATTTGCCTGGCACATACTGGCAGTGCTCTCCTCATTGAATGGCTTGGTCAGATAAGCTACAAGAGTAACTTGCCCAGCTAGGCAAGTGGCTAGAAATCAGACTGAAGGAACTCAAAGTGAATAGTTTAGGTATAACTAGCCTCTTAACTGTCCTTAACGTCACCGTCTAGGTAAAACAACAGAATAACACGTTAGCCAGAAGGAAAGTCCTGGGTTTAAAGACAGTGGAATGGGCTTAAGGTCTCACCTAAAACACAGCATATGACCATATTATTGGCCATATTGTGACCACCTTGCTCCAGGTATGGATGTGTTCTTCCTCTGAGTCCAGATCAACCTCCACCTATTTGTGCTAAAAGGGAACTCTAACCACCTCAGAGGCACTGTCTCCCCCAGACTCCAGAGGTCTCTGTGCAGTCCAGGGAAGGAGTGGGCAAGCTACTTATTGTTCTTCCTTTGGCCCAAACTCACCAGGAAAAGCTAATACATTCCTCGGCACTAGAACTTCACTGCTAGGGAGCCAAGGAACAAAGCAGGGGTACAAGTTATATACAGATGGCCCTGGCCTGGCACAGCCTCCTAGGATCTGCCAGATTGGAGGGTGTGGGGACAGGCCCTGCTGTTAGTAAGCCCCTTCCTACACTCCTCAAGGGATGCGGTGGGAGATGGGAGAATCTCTGCAAAAGACTCTTAAGATTTCTAAATAAAAAACACCATCTCTCACAGTCTCATGCATGTGGCAGCAAGGGGACAATGTGGCCCCATGCTAGGCTTTAGCCAGCTTTTCCAAACTTGCTTTCGTGAACAGGGATATAAGTAGAGAGTTCTGAAGTTGATGTTCATGCCAGCTAAATCAAATGGATAAAACATTCTTTCCTATGGGCTACAATGAAACTACTCAATGAGATTTTAGGATGACAACCTTCTGAGTTGGATGCTCATTGCTCCAATTATTGCGAGTCCTGCACACATCCTCCCCCTAGCCTGCTCCACCCTATCCAGCTCACCAGAGTGCTGCTGATGTGGTTGAAGGATGATACTCCAAAGAGGTTTTGGATCAGGCCCTGCTGAACATTCACTCCTACCCACACAAAGATGTTCAGTCCATTCTCTAGCAGGTACATGTCGCCCTTGGAGAGTCGCTCTTCAGAGTTCCGGATTGCCGCTGGCAAGGTGTCGCTGTCAACATCTACTTTGGTCTGTTCAAATATTAAATTAATTGAGCCCCTCGTTAGACATTCTTACTTAATAATGTTTAGCTGGGAATTACAAATGTTACAGAGCAAGGACTACATGGATGCCCCTAAGTCTTACGAGCCACACCAATTTCTGCCCTAAGTTTCTCTGACTCATAAGGTAGCTGCTCATACATTTCCTTCTTCTAAAAAAAGGACATCAAATCATGTACCAATCTGCAATGCTGCACCAATTGGGAATGAATTGCACTATTAGCTATAACATCGTTCCTGTTGAGTATGCTGTGAAATAAACTAGAGACGATTTACTGCTAACGAGAACAGATGGGCCTCATGGCCCTAGCAGCAATACTCCGCAATCTCAATACTGACCCCTGCGGTGGGAGTGCATTCTGCAGCTAGTGTTATTTCAGGTGTCTTCCCATTTAATTAAGGAGCAGCATCAGAAAAATCCCAATTCATCCTCCTAGGCTGGAAGGATTGTGGTTGTCATGTAGGATTACAAGGATGCAAAAGAGGATTTTCCAGGCTGCAAAAGAGCACATAGGACCCTGCTCACCCATTCCCACCGGGTAGGAGGAGGATTAAAAACCTTGTCAAATCCACAGTGTGTGGTAATAAACATAAAATTTATGGTATTAAAAAGGTACCTGCTGGATGGCACATCTCAACTCCTCTCCCATCGAGCTCTTACATCTCACAAGGAAATGTTACTCTTCTGGGGCAGGGGACGGGGGGGGGCGGGGAAGAGGTGAAGTCTCTGGAATGAAGACTACTCATGGTGTGTAACAAGGCTCAAATGTACTTGGAACAAAAGTACTTACCAGAGGCAAAAGCCTGGGGTAAAAGAAAACGTTTGTTTCTGCTACATCCATGGAGCTGACTAACTGGCGGATGTAGGCGCGGTCATCAGTGGTGACTTCTGCCCCAGGCTGCAGGACATCACTCTTCAACACACAGTTCAAGTACACAGGAAGCAACTTCATGCATTCAGGGAGGATCAGCTACAAATGGCAAGATGGGGAATAAAGAGATAGAAGTTAATCAGCCATCTCACTGAATGAGACAGCAGGTAATTTCAATGACCACAAAAAAAGAGAGAGGGGGAAACTTAGAAAGGAAATCGCAATGGATCACAGTTACAATTCCTTAGCATTCTGGAGCCTATTAGTTTTCACACTGTGTAGTTCATTCAGACAGGAACACACTTTGGTTCATTATGGCATCCTTAGTTCTTTAAGATATCTGATGCTGAGATTCAGACACTCACCCTGTGGTTCTCTTGCATCATAATAGTGCTTGAGAAATACTGTAGTAGCAGAGCCATACAAAGGAAGCTTGCCCAACACTGGAATAAATCTGAAGAGGCTCCACCCAAAACATTTAAAAGATCCATGATTAAACTTTAACATACTGAAGTGTTGTGCATTCAAAGAAACCTAGTATCTAAGGAATGGGATTCCCGGCTATGGAGGTCTCTATTTAAGAGGTCAAGTATCATGTAAGGTACCGGCTCCTAAGAATCACAGGGCACGTGATATTATAAGTTTCTCCTGAGGAGATGGTGACTGGTGTGCCTCAATGTCAGGAAAGTCTACCTGAGAAGTCGCTCTGAGCAGAGCTTCTCTTCCAAGCTATCTGGTTATATTTCTGCCCCCAGCTGCTAAATAAAGCACTCCACTCAGATTAAATGGGATGGGAGGAGTTCCCTTCTCAAGCTGAACCTCCAAAAGCTGCCATCCAAACCGAACCACAAGCAGTCACCTGGCCAGCAGAAGAGGGGCTAGCGCAGTTTTTTCGGTAACATGCCAGAATCTGTGCGCACTGGTTGATCAGCGTGTCTCGCACTGTCTTGACTGGATTATTCAGAACCCCACGATACGCTGCACAGGAAGGCACGAAAGAAAAAAAAAAATCAGCAGGGATGTTAAATGTTGTCATTAATAATGATTTAACTTATAAAGTGATCTAAAATCTTTACTGTAGCCATGTGTAGAAACCTAGAGCAACCTCAGATGGTTTACATTATAGAATTAGTTATACTTCATTTTTTTCCCTTGTGGGAAAGAGTCTACACATTCCTACCGGAAACTCAAACAATCCCCATTTACCTTGTTTGAATGCATACTCTCCATCTCCCCCACCCCACACACACCTTCAAGGCCCTGCAGCAAGGCCAGCCACACTTCTGGGCAAGGACAACTGGTGAGACTCCTTGTAGAGCCTGGCAATGCCATTCCCTAAGGGGACAGGAGGGGTCACTGTGGAATGCAAGTGACCCTCTCTTCCTCTTGGAGAGGAGAGCACAGATGACTTCTGCAGTTCCCTAAACCCTATTTAATTCGTATACTTTTAATATACACTGGTTTGGCACTATGAGGATGTTCATCGGTTTAACTACTGTGATGTCGGTGTGGGAGCAACTTTGTGTTTTTCCATGCCTGGAGCAGAGGAACTCAGGAACATTAAAGGGGGAAAAGCGCTTTGGTTCCAGGAGTGGACATATGCAGGTGGCAATAGCTACACACATACACATGCCTCCTTTTGTTCAGCCAGTCCACCGACCAGTCTTGGCATCTGACTCAACAGGCAGCAAGGCTGTGCCTTCTGTCTGCCCCTCAGTCCAGACAAAGAGTACTATGATCACAGCTATCCGTGGGAGGGAAAAGACTGTAGGAACACAAGGATGAAAACTCCAACCACCAACTGTCTAGTCTTTGGTGGAAGAAAGTAAAAAACAAGTGCCACTAGCTGTGAAAGAGAACTATAAAATAATAGTAAGACTAGCACTGTCTCCAAGACAGTCTCTTACCAAACTTAGCCAAGAAATTGATGAGTGTGTCTGTCTCGCAATTCCGGTAGAGGTCAGCAAGTTGCGTGCAACAGTTCAGGGAGAGGTTGTGAATGCGGAGTCGTCGCTGTCCTGCGCAGTTTGTGTACAACAGAGCACACTATAAAAGAGACATGTACAGAATGACAGAACAGTTAAATAGAACTCAGTCCTGCTACAGTAAGCAAATCAGCACATCCCATTTTGTTAACATCCGACCCTTTGATCTGGAGTGTAACCTCAGGTTAGCTACCTGAGCCTGAGAAAGGGGAGGTGATTTAGGGTTTGGCCTGCTGTACCCCAGAGCTAACTGTCCATCATTCCCTTTGTTGAAAAGCTAGTGGTTTTTCAACCAACACACTGTGCCTCTTCCTTCCTATAGAAAAGCCTTCATATGGTGCATTAGAAGGCATTTAACACTATCAAGTCCCTCCCATGTGTGAACTTCCACTATTCCAAACAAGGCTTGGATAGCTGGACAGACAATTAGGATGATACTGTTCTAGTTTTAAAGGATTTACAATCAAAGCCAAGAGCATATAGACACAGAATAGGGGATAGGAGGCAATAAACAGAAAGAGACTGAGCTTCTTTATAGTTCCACATATGGGGAAAATGTCTCTGTAGGGAAGACTGGCTTAGAGAGTCTTGGAAAATGAACTGCCTGGAGGGCTTTGAAGAGGAGGTGGAATGGGAGAAGGACCCACATCTAGTTGTGTGACTTGGGCAGAGAGGAAAGGAAATGATTGTGAAAGTTTCACCACGAGCCAATGAGGGAGGATGGAAGACTTGTTCTTTCAATAGGCCATCAGCATTCAAGCTGGAGGGCGCCTCAGTCAAGTAAGGAATCTAGCAGAACCCCTCAGCAATGCAGACATATAACCCAGTGTATGAACAGCTGAGAAAGTGATTTTAATTCCAAAAGAGGGAACCTTATAGCAAGTTACACAGGTGGATGCTGTCAACTCCAAAGATCAATGGTCCTGTATCTCCATCTGGAGAAGCTCTGGTAGCGTGCGATAACATTTTTTAGTTTGAAAGTTCTCACCCACTCCCTTCCCTGCAGACTATCTTCTGCCTCACCTGAAGAAGTGCCCCACTATCTTCACTCAGTTTGTCATCATGTCTGAATTCCACTGTGATGGTTTTATCACAGTCCAGACCCGCCAGTTCCACATCCGTCGTGTTGCTCATGTAGAAAGCTCCAAAGAAGTCCGTTGCTCGAATACCTGAAAGGAAGAAAAGGACACTCAAAGGTGAACAAGCCACATTTTATAGCAGAGTAGTCTAGCAGGCAGCATTTGGGAAGGTGCGGCAGACCTTGTCTATCAGGGACACTAAGTTACATTGAGATCTCTTGCTTCAGCTTTTCATTCAGTTTTGCCATAATCCCATGGATTTTAGAGCTTTACAAGGGCAGAGTCCGCAGCCTAACCTCGGTATGTTCCAGGCTTTGTGTGTTTATGACCCTTCCCACTCCCTACATGTTTACTGGCCAATTTATTAAGTCTAGGCAATGCAAATACCCACCCGTGCTTGTGCGCACCCTCATCACAGCATCAAATCCCACTTCCTTTTGGACATCTTTGCGCAAGTCATTCAGGAACCGTTCTTGGTCTGTCTCCAGCTAGAACACAAAGCTCCAAGTCAGATTTTTTTGGTGTGTCAGGCCTGAGTTGCCCTTCAGGCCTCAACACACACAGACCAAAGGTATCTCAAATCCTCTCTTCCCTCCCCCCAAAGAGCCTTCTCTCAGATCTCAACATCCCATTCCCCAAAATGCCCTAGGAGCCACTTCTTTCAAGGTAGGGAATCCTGCTCCGTACAAACTGCTGGAGACCACTGCACCAATGACTGCTAGTGAGAGGGATTCAGAAAACCTTTACCACAGAACACCATTGGGGATATCTACACTAGGTGAGAGGAGCAGAACTCTGGCTAAGAGTTTCTGCAATCCGTTGTGATGGAAATAGAAATCTCTGGCCACTGTACACACATATAGAGGATTACAGTCAGTTTCTGAAGTGCTGAACCCTGATATTATGTAATATGAGATTTTCAGGACATGGCAGATTTAGGCCCAACTACAGACAAGTTTCATGATGTGAAGCCTGAGACATTGTATACAACACTCATTTCAGAGAACAACATTTGATCCAGCTGATCTTGACAAAAGAAGCCATTAAGTGTCTATTTGGAGACCTGCTAAAACCCTCTGCAGTTTCCCTCTTCCTTGAGAGCTGCCTGAAGAATATGAACTTGTTCCCTATACCTCCTGTGCAGTTTGCCTTCCAGATTCTCCCTCTCTCTCCCACAAACATTACATCCATTTGGAATGAACATCTATTATGAATGAAGCCTAATTTAACCTCGGAAGTAAGCCTTAGACGTACATTTTCATGATGCAGAAACTTCACCGCTCATCTTAACTACAGAGCATTCTGATGTTTTAACTTAAAAGCAAAGCTTTCTCCATCTGGTAAGTTAAGGAAGATACCTGAACTAGCACAAGTTGGAATGCTAAGTGTCTCTATGTAGCCAGCACTGCTGGGAGATTCTGCCCTGTAGGTAATACATTGGGATGACTGTTATAGGGCTGATAATGCTCTTCACTTTTCATTAGCCTTTTCTTATTGTTAAACTATATAGCACAGGTTCATTTTTTGCCCTTGGTACAAATAAGTCAGAAATATAAAGCAAATAAAAGCACGTAAGTTATAATCTTGAGTTTCAAGTATAAACTAAGATCCTCACTGATGGCCCATATCCCATGAAAGAAAACAGGCAACTAAGTGATGGGTTTTGTTCACCTGTATAGAACAGGTGCTAGCCTGACCCAAGAAAGCACTTACCTGGAAATAGGCGTATTTATAAATGGTGCCACCTGTCTGGTAAGGAACCACCCCCAGTGTCGCCACATCCAAATACTGGTTTGGAAAAAGGAACAGATCTACACAGCAGCCCTGGGCCACACAGTCCTTGGCCAAGTTGCTGTAGAAGCTCGTCTGAGGCTGAAACAAAGTCTATGGAGGACAGATGGAGTACAGAGATGGAAAGGGAGTGGAAAAAAAGGGAACATGAGACCAGTGTAACTGCTACAGACAACATACATATTTCTTCAGCGTATTAGGATATGTGAGGCACCTTTCCACCTAGGATTAAATAGGTACTAGGTGTAAACCTTCTGATGGTGCAGAACTTCTTAGTTATACAATTATTCTCCCCCCTCCTTGGTTTCTGAATTCTAATACTACCCACTCTTGTCCCCGACACAGAAGCGTTTTCTGTCCTTATAGTTAACACATACTCAGTTCCAGATGGCTACCCAAGGGGAATAGCCATTAGATAGAAGATTTTCAGTTAGCTACTATGGAGACTTTACATCTCTTCTTGATTCCTTCTAGGTTACCCCAGAGCAATACAAACTCTCTTCTAAGCAGTACATCAATTGTTACCTTTTCCTTATCTGTGTTGATTAGCTTCCTGTCATCTCTGTTCTTCAGCTTCCCTGGAGCCTCTGCAATGGGCAGTGAGGTGTGAAAGATGAAGAGCTTGCCAGCACACTCTGCAGCCTACAGGGGAGGGGATGAAATTGCTTAGGTGAGAAAGAGCTGATGAGGAACAGTGGATTTCTCAAGAAGAATATCTCTGGGACTACATTAAAAGCCTATATTAATCACTGGTTCCTCTATACTAGTTAGGTACTTAATCCTTCACTGATGTGACCAAGTAGTTGACGAGCCTACCTGTCTGAGATTAATAGCTCCCATGTTTTGTGGGTGAAACAGAAGTACAGTTATAGGGAATGCAGTGGATTTTGGAAACAGCTTCCTCAGCTTATTATTTTTAAAACACTATCCCATGCCTAAAGTATCTTTTTAATGGCTCAACTGCCAGCAGGTAGATCCCCCAGTCCTTAGATACCTCATGAGTGGGATACCGAATGGCTTGTCTTTGCTTTTCCTCTCAGTGTAAGTGAATATGGATAACAATTCTCTTGAACAGGTAGCAGTGTCTTCTAGGGAATTCTCACATGATTAGCCAATGGATCAACACATACAGGTTTGAGCTGGGTCAGGTATTGGGATGGGAAATCTTTAGAAATGGTCTAGGAGCTTTGCAAAAGTGATGTTGGCAAATTAGTGGTGGTGTCCTCTCTGAATCAGAACTAATGCAACTGCCAGAGCAATCTTTCAGAGGAGACATAAAACCAAGGTCCTAAACCATTTACAAGTTCCCATGGCACTTTTTGTAACAATGTGCATATCAACCCCAGGGACCTGACCAATTTTCATCTCAGGCAATTATTCTAAACTACAGTTAAAGTCCTGTGCAGTTTCAGTTGCATAGGGTATTCTTCACTTTCTATCCTAAACAATTAATTGAGCAGGTTAAAGAGCTGCTAACTTGAACCACACAGGTGGCTGCATTTCATTGATGGGTTAAGCATTCCCTACCAATTGCACACACACCTGAGGGGAACAACAACTTTGTTTATGAACAGCACTTAGATTCCCTAAACAAAGGTGCTTCTGCTGTAAAAACAGAACCTTTAGCAGAATTAAGCCACTCCCCACAACAGCATGTCAACAAACCTTCAGTGCCTCCATTCCTGCCTGAATCACTGGGGCAAAGACAGTTTCTGTTTCTCTTGTGTCTGCAAACATTTCCGGGATCTGGTCCAGCAAACTGCCAGGAAAGAGGGAAAAGGAGATCATCAAAAGGGATTCAAAGCTCACCTTCTAAATCCATAGCTGGTGACCTCTGGGACTGAGGTGCATTGTAAATAGTGATTATTAACATGACTAATCCTTCTCTAACCTGCATGCTATTGAGTTTCTTAAACTGACCTTTAGTCATCTCTCCATCCACTTCCTCTGCCTGCATTTGCCTCCTCAGTGCACATTCTAAGGCCCCAACTAATGCTTCTTCTAATAACTTCCTCTTCTCCTTCGAAGTTATGATCTGAGCTTCCTATTCTTTGTCCCTCAGGAACATCACATGCAAGACAGTAAGCAAACTCTAGTTTCTAACTTAAAAGTTCTACTGTCTTCTGTTCATTCCCCTTCAGTTGCTTCACTGTGCTGCTTTCTAAATTTCTGGGTAATAAGAATAAGTCCCGGTCTCACTCAGTCGGCCAAACATCACCTGTTAAGTACTCAAAGCTTAATATGCTTATTAGTTTTACGTAAGCCACTCACTCATTTTTCCCCACAGAATCAATTTAGTCAGCAGTCACCTCAACTCTCGGCTACTAAGCAGTAACCTCAGATAAACTGACTTTGTGAATTCCGTTATGATCTCCTGCTCTCAGTGACAGTCTAACAGATTCTTGTCTAAAGAAGCCTTTCTCTTAAGGTCCCATTTTGCAGCCTCCTGCCAGTTCAGTCACAGTTCTAGTTGAGCAAGCTCAGACAACCCCGACAATGAAGTGAAATACAGCTGTATTCCAAGGTGTGCATCAGTTGCTAGCATATCATGTTCTGGTTATTGTCTTTTAGCATTTTCTAACAAACTGGTGCATATAAAACTTTGTGGAGGCTATTAGAGTTGCAGCATCCTGGCAACATAAGGATACCCCCAATCATAGTGCACTTCCCTGTTCTTTGCCAGCTCCATTGTGGGCATACTTAACATTAAAGTTATACCTAAACACTATTAAATGTATGATTCAAATACTATAGCCAAGCATTGTACAACTGGGCATTATCAGAGTTGGATCCTATTTCGACACAGTATGGGTCCCTTTGACAAGCCATTTACTGCACATTTCTACCCCAGTTCCTGTTACCTGACAATAACTGTCCTGGACTCATTCACGTTCACCAGGAAGCCATCAAGCAGCGGCACAAACATATCAGCTACGTCCGACACAACCATCATTTGCGGCTGTGCCAATGAGCTCTTCACATTATAGAAGTGCAACACTTTGTTGTAAGTGACGAAGCCCACCCGAATGGCTGACTCTTCCATGTTGCCTTCCCTGTAAAATAAAGACACTTACTGCATCACAGGGGTCATTGAAAGCACAACTGCTGCAATATGCTGAATCAAATAGAACAAACCAGGACTAGAGAACGGGTAACTGTACCATCGTTCCTAGTGGATAGGTAACCACAACTGGTACTAAGTTGGGCACAGCTCCTTTGCTGGGCACAGACTGAATGAGCCATGAAGGTGGCCAGTCTCAATGCCATCCCTTCAGGACAGAGCTGAGTCACACTGCTGGGCCAGGGTATGTAGGCTTGCAGTGCTACTTGCCAGGCTCATGCATGCTGTCAACCTTCACTTTTCACCAGCAGTAAAAGCATTCTAAAGGGAGTGTCCCCTCTGCAAAGGCATAGAGGGGTAGCAGCTTTGCTGCAGTTGCTGGCTGCGACAGTACAGAACAAAGGAGCTAGTTACCTGGGCAGGTAATCCAGGAGTGACTTCAACTCTTCACAGATCAGCCTCACCAAGCCACTCTTTACAGCATTGTAAGACACATCAATCATGAAAATGAAAGCAGGTGGATTGGGAAACTTGTTATTCTGTGGGAAGAGGGAAAGAAAAACATTACACCATGCTTAAGAAGAGATCATACAAAGGCTCTGCTACCCAGACAAAGTAATGCCATCAAAACACCAATGACTTCTATTTAGTAATCAGTTAAGAGCAGAAACTAAGATACTGGCATTTAATTTGCTTCTCCACTCCCACCCAATTAATTTAAGTACCGTATTTTCCGGCGTATAAGACGACTGGGCGTATAAGACGACCCNGACTTTTGAGAAGATTTTCCTGGGTTAAAAAGTAGTCTTATACGCCAGAAAATACAGTACTTCATATCGCTCCCCTCCTATGGCCAAAAGGACAGAGCGCAAATACTTCATATCAGCCAAGGGGTATGAATTTCTGTTTTCACACCCTCCTTCAGGGTCTCTAGTGGTGGCGGCCATCAACGTGAGGGCCTGTCAAGGTCAAGCAGGGCCCACATCCAAGACAAAGGACTCCGAAAGCTGGGCTTGTTTGGCTGAAATGTCTATTGGACGGGTGAGCTACAACTTTGAATAGCATACCAGCAAGCATTGCTAGGTCGCTATGATTTTAACATGTGGGAGATGCAAAAATTTAAGGACATGCTCCCCCAAGAGGGCAGACAGTAGTTCTCTTCACTAGTGGAAGAAGGGAAGAAAGTAGCTAAGGCCTCCCTGAAGGCAGCCTTGGATACCACTGATTCTGCATCCAGATCGATGGCCACAGCTGTTCTAATGCAAAGAAGCTCATGGTTATAGTCTTCAGGGTTTCCTCAGGAGGTACAGCAAACCCTCCAGGACCTCCCATTTGAAGGGCCCTTGCTCTTTTTATAGCAAATAGACACCAAACTCCCCGGACTTAAGGACTCTAAGGCGACCCTAAAATCTGAGTCTGTATTTGCCGGTAGCATCCAGAAAACACTACAGGTCTCCACAGACTGGACACTATTTTGCGCAGCCTGCCTTGCAAGATCAGTGGAGAAGGAAGAACAAAGGGTACAGGCGTAGGCCCCTTCTCCCAGCCTCCTCCTCAGGCCGGCAATCTTCCCCTGCCACTTGGGCAGCTCAAAGCACTCATTTTGATGAGATGCTTGAGGAAGACATCTCAGTCCCCTCAGTTTTTGATCCAGTTACCCCTTTGTTTTCTAACCGACTCTCCCGCTTCCTCAACGCCTGGACCCACATTATCTCAGACTGTTGTGGTCTAAGCCTCCAATTTTTATCCACCCTGCTCTCCTCCCTGTCCCTCTTCAGGGACCCTTCTCACAAGCAACTGTTGGAACAAGAAGTCCAATCCCTCCTTTAGGTGGGAGCTTGGAAGAGGTTCTGCACCATCTAAGAGGAAAGGAGTTTTATTGCTGTTACTTGCTAATTCTGAAAGCCAAGGGGAGCACTCAGACCAATCCTAGACCTGCATCATCTCGACCACTATCAAGAGCTAGAAGTTCCACATGGTCTCCATCATTCCTTTGCAGAATCCAGGGGATTGGTATGCTACCCTTGACCTAAAAAGGACATACACTTCTACATATCTATTTTCCAAGGACACAGAAGGGTCCTAAGATTTGTCATGAACCAGACTCATTATCATTTCATGGTTCTCCCATTTGGTCTGTGTGGCAAACCCAGGACAAACAGCTACAAAAGGGGGGGTAGTAATCAGTCCCAGGGGGTTAAAAAGACCTCTCCCAAGCCACTGAGGTGAGAAAACCAAGGGGAAATAAGGTTCAGCTGGGCAAGGGGTTACCAGGGAACTAATTAGGTTCAGCTGGCTCCAACTGCTTGGGACCTTTTTAAACCCTCCCCGGCGTGGAAGGGGGCGGGGCGAGAGAGAATGAGAGACGCAGGGAAGCTGCCAGTAAGCTAGGAGCAGCAAGGCTCTGAACCTTTCCTGCAAGGAAGGCCGCACTCTATCCCCAGAAGGGAAGATAAACAAGCACAAGGGACTGACTGAGGGAAGGAATAGCCAGACCCTGTGCTACCTACAAGGATTTGCTTTGCCCAAGCCTGTGTCTCCAAGGCTAAAAAGGACTGAGCCTGCTGAGGAGAAGAAGGTACTTTGCCACACCTGTCAGCCGCCCCACAGGTCTTCTCCAAATATATGGTAGTAGTAGCAGTAGCAGTTTTCCTCAGGAGAAAGGGAGTTCACATATTCCCGTATCTCAACGACTGGCTAATCTAAGGCCGGTCCACAGCTCAGGTGGAATCAGACATCCATTTCATCCGAACGACTTTCCTGGCCTTAGGTCTACTAATGAATGATCAGAAATCCACCCTTATACCTGTACAAAGGATAGAGTGCATAGGGGTGGTTCTCAACTCCGTACAGGAAAGGCCTTACTTCTGGAGGATCGTTTTCCCTTCAGACACATCTGGTCACCACAGTCTGGATGTGCTTGAGCCTCCTGGGTCATATGGCATCATGCACATATGTGGTGCAACATGTGAGGACTGGCTGTCCACTGTATATTCACCTTTGTGACATCATCTGGACATGGTACTCACCCGTCCCACCCCAGAGCCTTGATTCGTTGACTTGTTAGTGGAACCAATGCAGTGTCTGTGAAGGAGTACCTTTCAAGGCCCCAACCGTCGGTGACGCCTCAGCGCTGGGTTGGAGAGCACCCCTAGGGTGCCTCAGGACTCAAGGCCTATGGTCCCACTAAGAGGTCTCTTCATATCAAGATCAGGGAATTTGGGGGCAGTCCACCTAGCCCGCCAAGAGTTCCTGCCCCACATTACAGACAAGGTTGTTTCGGTTCTCACGGACAATACAACTGCCATGTACTACATCAACTGCCAGGGCGGAGCGCATTCTTCCCCTCTATGTCAGGAGGCAATCTGACTGTGGGAGTTCTGCATCACACACTCCATTTATCTAGAGGAGAGGGTTACTCACCTTGTGCAGTAACTGAGATTCTTCGAGCTGTCTCTCCTTGTGGGTGCTCCACTTCAGGTGATTGTGTGCCCTGTACCTCTAGTCGGAGAATTTCAACAGCAGTACCTGGTTAGGCCGCACATGCGCTCTCCGTGTCTCACGCCTGTGTTGGCAGTTCATTAGTGGTGTGTTGCTTCCCCCATCTCAGTTCCTTCTCTACCAGAGTATTGATAACTCCGAAGTAGAGGGGAGAAGAGAGGGTAGTGGACCATCCACACAGGGACACATCTCAAAGAACCTCATTCACTGCACAAGATGAGTAACCCTCTCTTCTTCGAGTGATGTCCCTGTGGGTGATCTGCTTTAGGTGACTGTATAGCAGTGCCCCTTGGTGGCAGGAGGGATTTGGAGTTAGTTCTGAATAGACATTCTGAATAGATGTGTCCCAGCCGCGTGTCAGATGCTGAGACCTGATCAATAACATAGTGTTGTTTGAATGTGTGAGGTGATGTCCAAGCTGCATATGTCGGTAATAGGCATGTTGTTCAGGATGGCTATCGATTTGGCTACAGATCTTGTGGAGTGTGTTCTAACCCGTGAGGGGGGTTGTAGGTCATATTGCTGGTAACAGAGCTGGATGCAATCTGAAATCCATCTGGAAAGTCTCTGATTAGATATGGGTTTACCTTTGGAACATTTCTCCCACACATCTCGCAGACATGATGGCAACTAGAAAGGCCACTTTCATGGAAAGGTGTAATAGAGAACACATAGCCAAACGTTCGAATAGGGCAGTTGTGAGGAATCAAATCATTAAGATGAGGTCCCATAGGGGCGCTGGCACTCTGGGATCTGGATAGAGGTTGCATACTCCCTGGAGAAATCTTTTGGTAATTGGGTGAGCAAAGGCTGAAACACTGTCCACTTTGTCATAGAATGTTGTAATGCCAGCCAGATGTGCTCGTATTGAACTAATTAAAAGGCCAGATTTCTTAAGGTAAAACATATAGTCCAGGACCAATGATATGGTAGAGGTGATGGCATCAATTTATTTGTTTAGGCACCTCGTGTGGAATCTCTTTCATTTATGGAGGTACATAACTCATGTAGTGGGCTGTCTGTTTAGCAAGAGATCTTCAACATCCTCAGAACAAGTTATCTCCTCGCCTTGGAACCACTGAGGAGCCAGGCTCTGAGATAGATCGACTCCAAGTTTGGATGCAGAGTCTGACCCGCTTCCTGAGAAAGGAGATTTGGAAGAAGCAGGAGAAGACGTTGGGGCACGATGACATCTGTTGCAGTATGGATACTAGGTTTGCCTGGGCCATGCGGGTACTATCAGAATGATTTTGGCTTAATCGATCCTGATCTTATGCAAGACCCTGGACAGCAATGGGGTAGGAGGGATAGCATACAGGAAGGATGTATCCCATAGGATGAAAAATGCACCGCCTCTGGATCCTGGCCCCAGACCCGCTCTGTAGCAAAAATTTGGGCATTTGGTGTTCTGTTTTGTGGCAAATAAGTCTAGCAACCATAGTTGAAAAATGCTCTGGATCACACAGGTGTTGGTTTCCCACTACTGATCGTTCGAGAACCTTCGACTTAATGTGTCAGCTGTGACCTTTTGAGACCCCAGGAGGTAAGTGGCTGATATGGTGATGCTGTGTTGGATGCACCATAGTCAGAGCTTTATGGCCTCCATACATAGGGATTGTGACCTCGGTTCCTCCCTGTTTGCTTATGTGGAACATGCAGGCCACATTGTCCATCACAATCTGTATGTTTCTGTTTTTGATCAGAGTCATGAAATGTGGACAGGCATTGCAAACTGCGAGCGGTTCAAGTACATTGATGTGGAGTGTTGATTTAGAAGGAGACCATCTTATCTATACTGTGAGGTTGCCTAAGCAGGCACCCCATCCCAGTAGAAGCATCCGTTGTGATTATCATTTTGGGAGGAAGCTGTAGGAAAAGGACACCTATGCAGATGTTGCGTGGGTGAGTCCACCATTGTAACGAGTCCTTGACCTTTACTGGCATGCTTAGAAGTTTGTTCAAACTGCGTTTGTGTGGGGCATACACTGTCTTGAGCCAAACCTACAAGCAGTGCACCTGCAGCCTGCTGTGTTTCACCACGTATGTGGTCATCGCCATGTGACCTTGTAGTTGGGAGACAGGTTCTGGCGGATATCTGTGGGCTGTGCACCAAGGTATTGATGAGGTTCATTAGAGGGGCAAATCTCTGAGGAGGTAATGATGCTGTTGCTTCTAGAGAATTTAGATGGGCGCCAATTAAGTCCAGTTTCTGAACTGGCGTTAGTGTGGACTGTTGGACATTTATTAATAAACTGAGACTTGTGAAGAGCGACATTGTCTGTTGCACGACTGTAATGTCTTCTTCCCAAGTGCGAGTCTTGATTGGACAATCGTCTAAGTAGGGGGTATATTGTGACCCGTGCTTGCAAAGGTCGGTCACTGCCACAGCAAGGACTTTGGAAAATACCAAGGAGGCCGTGGAAAGGCCAAAAGGTAGTACCGTATATTGGAAATAGTTCTTTCCCAGTATGAATTGAAGACATTTCCTGTGCGTTGGACATATAGCAAGGTGAAAATATGCATCTTGAAGGTCGAGGGCCACAAATCAATCCCCTTGTTCCAGTGCTGGAATGATTGTAGATAACATCACACAATTCAGGATGGTTTTCTGACAAATTTGCTTAGCTTCCTGAGATCAAGGATGTGTCACCATCCTCCAGACTTCTTCCGTTTAAAAAAATGGGAACAGAAGCCCTTCCCTCTGATGTACCGAAACTGGCTTTAGCACCCGCAGGTGTAGGAGATGTTCTTCCAGTCTCAGGAGGGGCTTGTGAGGCATCCCTGAAGACGGATGGGGAGGGAGGATGGGTGATAAGGCTGGAGGGGGAACTGGATGGCATAGCCAATTTTGATGATTTCCAGTCCTCATCTGTTGTAAGTGATAGTTCGCCAAGTTGGATAGAACGGTATTAGACAGTTGGTAAAAGGATGGTTGGTTGGTTGGAAGTGGTGCTGGCAGCAAGAGTTGGGGGAGGTTTGTCAAGCCCTGGACCAAACATTCAAATCTGCTGTTTAGATGTTGATTGTTGGGATGTAGTGGGTTGGGAAGAGTTTGATCTGCATCTGGTCAGTCTCTCCCTATGTCTCTGGTTATCGTATTGTCTCGGTTGCTGTGTGTACGGGGCCTGTCTGGGACGCTGTGATGTATAATACCTGTCTTGTTGTTTATGTTTTGTTGCAGGTATATAAACACTAAGATCTGAGAGTGGTCCTCGAATCTTTCAATGAGAGGAGTGACTTGTCAGTCTTTACCAGCAAACAGTATTCGACCCTTGAAGGGAAGGCATACTTCAGAGCCCCCTACCAGGGAGCAAAAAGGCGTCTGACAGGGAGCCTCTACCCATTCCTCGGACTGAGCAGAATGCATGGCATTTCCTGTTCTGACGGGACACGAACAAGTCCACCTGGGGAGTCCCCCACTTCTGGAAGATCAGCCTGACCCCCTCTGAATGGAGCGACCACTTGTGGCAAGACGAGAAGGTTCTGCTGAGGCGATCTGCTAACACATTCCAGGCCCCAGGCAGATGTGCAGCTACCAGATGGATGGCATGCTGCACACAAGTCCCAAAGGCAGAGAGTTTCTTGGTAAAGAGCCAATGACTTGGCTCAGTCCTGTCTGTTAATGTAATATATTGTGGTGGTATTGTCTGTCAGAACCTGCACCACCCTGCCCTTCAGGTGGGGCAGGAACGTCTGGCAGGCTAGGCAAACCGCTTCAAGCTCCCTGACATTTATGTGATGGTTCCTGAAAATGTGCCTCTAGAAGGAAGGCTCTGGCTCGAGTCGAGTTGAGAGCTGCCCCAATGAACTCTATTCGTTGCACCGGCTGTACGGTCGAATTCTTTTAGTTTACCAACAGGCCCAGGTCAGGGCAGATGGAATGTATGAGCTCGAGGTTCCATTGCACCAGTTCCCAAGATCTGTCCTTGATGAGCCATGGGGGTGGCTGATCTGGGGAGGACGACGACTACTGGGTTACCAGGGGAGGCCCCAGGAAATCATTCCTCGTTGGGAACAAGGGTTTTGGGGTGGGCGCTTGCTCCTCTACCCTGGAGTTTCCCCATCTGCACTGAGCTCGGTGCCGCCGGTTGCTGCTCTGAGGCGGTGGCTGAGGAGTGGATTGATGGAGGCATCGGCATCACAGGCATGCCCCACACGCCCCAGTAGGGCCACTGCACCAGCCACCGGCCTCGCTGCCATGACGGCATCGCGAAGGTGAATGAAGCCTCAGGTGCCCAATTGCACTGATGCTGTTGCAGTGAAGGGCTGAATTCCCTTTCCGTACTGGAGAAATCACCTTCCGGTGACCACAGAGAGGACGTAGAAGCTTGCGTCTGGCAGCTAACCATCGACACGGGAAACCAGGTGCCTCGAGTAGGTGGATCAGGGACGGGGGATCAGTACTGCAACGCAGACCGCTCCCACGGTCCAGGAGACTGAGATCTCTACCGAGGAGACAGCCAGTGGGAGGATGACCAGTGCTGGCGGTACGATGACCGGTGCCTTCCTCTGGCGACCCATGTTGAGAGGGCGGAGACCACGACTGCAGAGCCAGTGATCTAGGACATCCTGTAGAAGACGGAGACCTGGGACGTGGAGATGGAAAATGCTGTCTCAATTCTGGAGACCAGCGTCATTTGCCAACCCTCTTAGGGGTCTTTACCGCAGGCTTGCCCTTGCCTTTGCCGTGACCCACAACACACGTGGTGCTGGCAACACTAGTAGAGGCACCTGCTCTCTGGGCACTTGGAAAGCCTGTGAAGGCATCGGCCCTGCCACCAGTCTGGGTCTTCTACTGCTTTCTGGAGTCAGTGGTGGATCCCTTGGGGAGCGAGTGGGGGCCTCACCAGGGGAGGGAGATCCCCATGTGGCTCCAGTGTGGGCTGTTGGCCCAAACTGGGACAAAAGTTTTTACAGATGCAACACTTACAGATGCTTCACATATGTGATTCCCCCAAGCCCTTGAGGCAGCTGCTATGGGGGGGTCACTAACAGGCATAGGCCTGTTGCTGTCAGAGCAGGGCTTAAAACCTGGAGACTGGGCCATGCCCTGCTTGTGACAAAGTCACCATTGGGACTCTCTCTCTCTCTCTCTCTCTCACTACACTACTTAACTACTTACTAACTAACTACTGTAAACAAACTATTTGCAAGGCCCTAAAGACTGGAGTAGAAGAACCGCTAATTCTTGCTATGCAAGGGAAAGGCGCTTTGACTAACCACCATGGGTGGTAAGAAGGAACTGGGAGGGCGTAGGGCTGGTGGCGCCTAATATACCGATGCATGAGTGCAGCACTCAAGAGGGCACCACAGCTGACCCTACGGATACCACTAAGGCAAAAATCTCCAACGGCCGCACATGTGGGCGCATGCACACCTAGAATTGAATTGACATGAGCAGGCACTTGAAGAAAAACTGTTTTTTCTGGCTTTTAAAACACACTTTGCTATGCTAGCTTTTATGCCTTCCCCAAAGAAGTGTTAATTGTTTTTACTGGTTGATTAGTTCTAGGTGGACAAAACATCCAATGGAGTCCAAGTTAGGGCTATACTCATTTCACTTGTGACCTGAAACAGAATTTGAACTCAGACCTTTATTGGTAAAAAGCTAGTGCATTGGCCCCTGAACCACAAAGGGAACATTCCTAAAATTTCTCCATTAAGAATATCTGATAATAATGTAATTGGATCTCTGATAACACTGCTCTACAGCCAAAATGCTTCTGAAATAAATGTAGTCAAACTTTACTAATTCTGGGTCACTGAGAACGAAAATGATGCTTAAAATTGTTGATTGGCTCTAGTTTTCAAGATATGCTATTGGGTCAGTATATACAACCCTTGACTTGGGAATGAGGAGGATAAGTGAGTTCTAAAGGGAAGGGAATCTCAACTTAAACCAGAAATGACTAAAATACATCTTTGACTGCATCTATGAATAAATCTATGACTGGGTTTGGACAGTACTTGCTTTTTAGGCAAAACAATGAATGATGCAATCTGAAGCTGGTATTGCGTCATGCATGATATTAATTGCATCATGTTATTCCTAGAAGTCATGGATGATGCAATCATAACGAAGCTTACATCACCCTGCTGAACAAATTGCCCTATATCCGCTCCAGAAATCATACAGTGTCGTGCTCTCTTATTTGTTAGTGTTTGATTTTGCAAAGGGACACATTTCTGTTTAGCCAAAGTGAGCAGAGATGCCTCGTACTTGTGTGAACAGTGCAGATAACTTCTGCTATGTTTGTGGTGAAGTGACTTTTGCATCACAAAAGCGCAGTATAACCACTATGGTTAAGAAAGCTTATCACCTTTATTTTGGCTGCAAAACTGGAGATCAGGACAAGTGGTGGGTCCCACACATATGCTGCAACACTTGTGCAACAAATCTTCGCCAGTGGTTGAACAGGAAAGGGAAATCTATGCCTTTTGCAGTGCCAATGATTTGGAGAGAGCCAACAGATCATACCAGCAATTGTTACTTCTGCATGATGCCTCCAGTTGGGAAAGGTGTGTCAAAGAAGAAAAAGTGGACTGTGCATTATCCAAACATTCCATCAGCTATACGCCCACTACACCACGGAGGAGGACTGCTGGTTCCTGATGCACCAGAATCATTCTCACCTGAGTCAGACGAGGAAGAGGATGAAACTTCTGGTCCTGAACCATCAATGTCACAGGACCCACATTTTCGCCCATCCTCCTCCTCTGAACCACACTCATAACACAAGGTGAACTGAATGACCTTAGTCAGGGATTTGGAACTACCCAAGAGTAAGGCAGAGCTGTTGGGCTCCAGACTACAGCAGTGGAATCTCCTGGCAGGTGATGTTAGGTTTTCCATGTTCTGTGACCGTCAAAAGGATCTTGTCACATTCTTCTTCACGGAAGGTGATCTTGTAGCCTGCAATAACATCGATGGTGTGATGGCAGCCCTCAACATCGTTCACGATCCAGATGAGTGGAGACTGTTCATTGATTCATCGAAGACTAGTCTTAAAGCTGTTTTACTGCAGAATGGCAATGTTTTGCCATCAATTCCAGTTGGTCATGCAGTCCATATGAAGGAAATCTATGACAACATGAAACAACTTTTGAGGTGCATAAACTATGACCAACATCAGTGGCAGCTTTGTGACGATTTGAAGGTTGTTGCTCTCTTGCTTGGTCTGCAGACTGGATACACAAAGTACTGCTGTTTTCTCTGCGAATGGGATAGTCGTGCAAGAGATTCCCACTACATCAAGAAAGATTGGCCACTCCAACAGTCATTGGAGCCTGGGAGGAAAAGTTTTCAGCATCCACCACTTGTTGAATCAAGGAAGATTTTGTTACCACCCTTAAACATCAAGCTGGGTCTGATGAAGAACTTTGTCAAGGCCATTGACAAAACACAAGCAGCTTTCAAGTACCTCCATGGAAAATTTCCAAGGTAAGTGAAGCTAAGATAAAGGAAGGTGTCTTTGTTGGTCCTCAGATTCGTGAACTTCTTCGAGATGATGCATTTGACCATGCACTGCGTGGCAGGGAAAAAGACGGCATGGAAAGCCTTCCAGTTAGTGGCAATAAATTTTCTCAGAAACAAGGCAGACAACTACAGGTTGTTGGTGGAAAACCTCCTCAAGGCCTACAAAAGCCTTGGTTTCAACATGTCACTAAAGATACATTTTTTGCACTCTCATCTAGATTTTTTTCCACCGAACTGCGGAGCAGTGAGCGACGAGCACGGCGAGCGATTTCACCAGGACATTGCAACAATGGAGAAACGCTATCAGGGCAAATGGAGCCCATCAATGCTTGCAGACTATTGCTGGACAGGGACAAGAGATGCTCCATTTAATGAATACAAGAGACAAGCCAAGAAGCGCCGAGTAGACACTAGGACTAAACTATGTACATAATAGTTTTTTGCCTTTTGTTTCATAATAAATTTTATTTATATAACCCTTTTGCTGATTTTTAAAGTGTTACATAAACAGGACAGGTGAAATATCATGTAAAGCAACCATGATGTCATATATGCCATCATGTGCCAGCAATGCCCCTCTGCCATGTACATTGGCCAAACCGGACAGTCCCTCCGCAAAAGAATAAATGGACACAAATCGGACATCAGGAATGGTAACATACACAAGCCAGTAAGTGAACACTTCAATCTCCCTGGTCATTCTATCACAGATTTAAAAGTCACTGTCATTGAACAAAAAAACTTCAGAAACAGACTTCAAAGAGAAACAGCAGAACTAAAATTCATTTGCAAATTCCACACCATTAATCTGGGCTTGAATAGGGATTGGGAGTGGCTGGCTCACTACAGAAGCAGCTTTTCCTCTCCTGGAATTTACACCTCCTCATCTATTATTGGGAGTGGACTACATCCACCCTGATTGAATTGGCCTTGTCAACACTGGTTCGCCATTTGTGAAGTAACTCCCTGCTCTCCATGTGTCTGTATATAATGCCTGCATCTGTAGCTTTCACTCTATGCATCCGAAGAAGTGAGGTTTTTACTCACGAAAGCTTATGCCCAAATATATCTGTTAGTCTTTAAGGTGCCACCAGACTCTTTGTTGTTTTTATAAACACATGAAAAGACCTAGGTTTATAATTTATGATTAAAACTCTACTATCTACACAATATACTGTGACAAAGTTCCTCCTCTATCTTGGTGGGTCCTGCGCTTATTGGCAAATTTTCTTGCCTCAGAGGTTCACCATGTGGGTTGGGGAACAGCCCAGAGACCTTCCCTTCTGGAAGAACCCACAGTCCAGGTCAATTGGGAGGTTTGGGGGGAACCCGGGTCCGCCCTCTACTCCGGGTTCCAGCCCAGGGCCCTGTAGACTGCAGCTGTCTATAGTGCCTCCTGTAACAGCTGCATGACAGCTACAACTCCCTGGGCTACTTCCCCATGGCCTCCTCCAAACACCTTCCTTATTCTCACCACAGGACCTTCCTCCTCGTGTCTGATAACGCTTGTGCTCCTCAGTCCTCCAGCAGCACACCCTCACTCTCAGCTCCTTGCGCCTCTTGCTCCCAGCTCCTCACACTCGCACCACAAACTGAAGAGAGCTCCTTTTTAAAACCCAGGTGCCCTGGTTAGCCTGCCTTAATTGATTCTAGCAGCTCCTTCTTAATTGGCTCCAGGTGTCCTAATTAGCTGCATTAACTAGTTCTAGCAGGTTCCTGATTACTCTAGTGCAGCCCCTGCTCTGGTCACTCAGGGAACAGAAAACTACTCATCCAGTGACCAGTATATTTGCCCTCTACCAGACTCCTGTACCCCACTGGTCTGGGTCTGTCACAATACATAGACATAAAATGTAAAAACTTAAGTATCTTAGAAACAGTTGTTTTAATTGTCATATTTGAATTCAGCACATCAAAATACATAATAAATAGCACATTTTATCTCTGAAGCAGACAACTTCTCAAAAATTGTAGACCAGTGTAATGTGCTTTTTTTGGGGAGGACCTATGGAGGGAGTGAACAGCATTTTACCTTGATCTTTCACCAGAAAATTGGTAGTAACGAGGGGTGGGACCTGCCCTCTAACTCCAGTGATGAATGGCTCTGATCCACGGTTATTTCTGTCATCTTCAATTACTTGGATCTAGAATGGAAAGCAGCATGTTAGCCACAGCAGGCTCCATTTCATGAAGACACGGATGGGGGAACATAGAATCTGCAGTTACAAAGCAGTCAGACAGGGATTGGGACAAACATTACTATCTCTAAGAACTGAGACGCCTAGACATAGTTTAAACTTTACCAAGCAGTCAGCTCTTATTGTTTACAAATTGGGAATAAAACAAGAGATGGGTTTATTTCAACAACAAAAACCAACATATTTTAACCCCCCTTCCCAGTTTTCTATTTTAATTATTTTGAAGATTGGCATATTTTACATTTTAAGATCTGATCTGGACTCACTTAAAGCAAAATTTGGCCCATGAAAATAATTTCTAACAGTATTCTGCTCTTTACTGCTCCCCAGTATACTCTGTTGCAACTACAATCACAGCCAGATCTCTCTGGCAGCTTTGTTATAGATTCCAAATATCTTTCAGCTTGCACTTCCTTTTTTGTCTGCTTTTTCTTTCTGAGCTGTTAAGTTCCCGGTATTTTCACAAAGTGAAGCTGTTCCACTGTATATCTGATTAGACTCTGACCTAAAATAATCTGAACACTTCTACATAGTGCTCACTCGAGTTCATACTTTGAGCTTTTGGGACCGAGGCCAGTCTGCAACTCAGACTGTTACAGATCATTCAAGCTGAGCTCGACAGGATGGTAACAGTGTTAAATCCACTAGTTACCGTGATAAACGTGTTTAAAAGAATATGTCTAATTAGAGATTATGCATTATGAAGTTCAACAGCACTTTTGGATTAAACGTATCCACTGAACTCTGCCACAGAATGGGAGAGTTTAGTCTAGAAAGGGTTAGCCCTTGCAATACTTTTTCAGTACCTATGCCAAATCCAGTTTAAGCATTAATCTAGCACTGATCCTACTGAACAATCCATTCCCCCCAAATTATATCCCTCAATTTGCAACCTATTTTAACATGCAGAGTGTTATACAGCAGAGTTCTTGTTACCCTTATACAGTACATGTTCTAAATTGTGCAAGTGGAATGCTCAACCACAGAATCAGACTGTGACCATTCCAGGAAAAATCTTCTCAAAACTCTACAGATTAGCTGAAGTTGGTGTCATCACTGATTAGATATGAGTCATGTGACCAACTTTAACCAATCACCAGTAAAGCAAAAATGATATTGGGGTAACAGAAAATTTAATCCACCATTTTCCTCCAATCCAAAGGTAGATACTTTTCATTTTAAAAAGATTCTCAAGGCACATTTCTAATTTAAAAATTTAACATTTTAATTTTTAACAGTGGTGTAGGATCACAGATAATGAAAGAATGTTTATAGCTCCACATCCCTCAGAGGAAGTCTGCTAAGGGATTCAGACGAGGAATTAATGTAAAAACAGAACAGTTACTTCAAAAGTGAGACAATTCATCAAACACTGCTCAAGAATAAACAGTAACCAAATTCAGCTTACACAGGTAGAAAAGGAACAAACTGTGTGTACTTGTCATGCATATGGTATGCAGAAAGAGTATGTGTAACTACTCATATTGCATTTTTCGTGTTATAGATGTTCCAATTGGAATCTGATATAGGTAGGTATTTTGCTTTTAAAAGTCAGACAATGTGGAGGGGAGACATTCTTCATAATCTGCTTCCAAACTGCTGTCCACTTTCTATTGCCCCTTATTTCATGACATAGGAAGTGATTTAATGACCAGTCCCCATGTGGTGTTTATTTTATTCATTTTGATGAGGTAAGCAGAAAGGGATGGGAAAGAAGGATAAACGATTAACACTGAAGGGTTAGTAAGGTGAAGCTTATGCTGCAAACATGCACAGGTGGTCACCAACACACAGATGACAGAAGACAGACACCGCACTTACTGGGCTAGGAATTGCATCTGGGTCTATTCTGTGCCTGGGTTTCTGCTGGGGTGGCAGCTCACTGAGTTGCTTTTTTTTTTTTTTTTTTAAAGTAACAGAGTGCCACAAAAAGAAAAACAAAGAGTAATAAAACAAAAAGTAACAGTGTTACTTCTCTCTGCCAAAATGTATAGCACTGGAGTTAGATATATTCATTTGTACAATCATGCAACAAGAGGAAAAGAACACATCTGCTTCCATACTACACAGTTATCCCAGAATCTGTCTTGCCATTGAACTGTTCTTGGGTTCTGAACATTATGTTGGCAGAGACAATGACTCACATGCTTGTTTTGCTAGAATTTGGGGATTTATGCTTTGAGAACATGCTGCAATGGAGGCACTTGATGCAAGTTTCTTGAGATTTAATTTAGTGAAAGAGGAGAGAAGCAAGCAAAGGTATTAAAATGCCCCCATTCCTTCCAAAAAGCAAGTCCTAAAACACACACACACACACACACAGAATCAAAAACCAGAAAAGCCTAGGACTTCAATACCATTAGTTAGATCAGGTGGTAACATGAAGCCAGATTAAAGGCAGGTATAAAATTAAAGTAGTGACTAAAACCATTGCCCTGAAAAAGTTTGTCAGCATCAGAAGCAATTGTGGTCTTTGGAAACACCAACTCAGCAGAATCAGGAGGAGTGGAGGATGAGCCTAAAAGGCTAGTGGTAGGAATTATGAGGGACTGCCATTTCACACTGTTGCTTGTTCTTCAACAAAAAAACTTCAAAAACAGATTCCAATGAGAAACTGCAGAACTGGAACTAATTTGCAAACCGGACACCATCAAATTAGGCTTGAATAAAGACTGGGAGTGGATGGGTCACTACAAAAACTAATTTCCCCCTGCTGATACTCTCACCTTTTTGTCAACTGTTTAAAATGGGCCACCTTGATTACTTGGCCTCATTAGCACTACAAAAATGATTTCCACCCCTTCTTGTCAACTGTTGAGAACAGGCCACTTCCACTTTAATTGAATTGGCTCGTTAGCACTGACCCCCCACTTGGTAAGGCAACTCCCATCTTTTCAAATGCTGTGTATTTATACCTCCCTACTGTATTTTCCACTCCATGCATCTGATGAAGTAGGTTTTAGCCCACGAAAGCTCATGCCCAAATAAATTTGTTAGTCTCTAAGGTGCCACAAGGACTCCTCATTGTTTTTTCTGATACAGACTAACACGGCTACCACTCAAACCAGTCCCCTGCCTGCTTTTTGGAACCTCCCCTCTGTAGAGGATTAAAATTCGAGAAATAGCTCATCCTTCAACTACTAGTGTCTCACGATTCTGCATAGAATGCTCTTGGCAACAGAGTTAACTAGCTGCTTTGAAGTTACATCTAGAGGGACAGGAAAGACGACACCCTTATGGCCCATACCTTAAATAAGCAAAATATCAGCAGAGCTGGATTAACTGCTATGGTGCTATATATTCAATCAGTTCCTGTCAGGATTGCGTAACAGTACACTTGTAATGAATGGCCCACCATACCATAAACAAGCTCTCCAGGTCTCCTCAAATTGAACCATCATTGATTTCTAACTCAATTGTTTATATCCCTCTTAGAAGCTGGGTAATCTCTGTGTCAGACAGAATTAATGCAGTTTTGGGACCTGCGTCAGTCAGTCAACTGTTTCGGACCGAGACATGGAACTTATTTTGTTCTATCAGTGACGTGGGAGATTTTCAGAATTCAGGTGACAATTCCCACAGGACATTTGATTACTTTTAAGTAAGGCAGGTCATGTGTTGTGCCTAAATCTGCAGATGTAGGCCCTTTCAAAGAGTCACTAACAGAAACATCAGCACACAACGATCAAAGTCTGTTTAGGGGGAGTGACAATATGTACTACTTTGACATATTAGTGTTCACTTGAAATACCCCCATACTTCTGCTTTTGGGTTAACAAGCTTGTAGTCTAACCAGAGTCCTCAAGAGAGGGGATGAAGGTTGCTTCTGAGGAATTCTCCCCTTCCCACATGCTAACATGGAACAAAGCAGCACCCTGAAAATTAGTGCTATAAATTCAGAATTTACAATGCCATAGGGCTAATGAGCAGTAGCAAAACTGTACTTATATAGCAGCTTCCATCCAAAGTCCCAATATTCTTTACAAACAGAATACAAATTCTTTTCTCAATGACTGTCTGAGGCAGGTAAGTATCCCATTTTTACAGATAGAGAAACAAAGGGAGAGAGAGGCTCAGTAATGTGTTCAAGACCACACGGAATCAAGGACAGAGTTGGGAACTGAACTCAGATGTCCTACACCCAGTTCCATGCTCTAATCACTAGACAATACTGCTTCTGGTAAACCAGAGGTTATATTCTCAGAACCATCGTTCACGGGCAGAAGTATGAAGAACAAAGTCAACAGATATAGCATTGGGACCTGTTTTTGGCATCCGTCAGTTTGATTTATACGAAGATGTTTTATGGGGAAGTTCATGTTGGTCAGAACTGAATTAACTTACAGGGCTAGGAATGGAGTCTGGATCCAAGCGTTTTGGCGGGGGAGGTGGTGCAGGTTGACTCCCGTAATTTGGTGTTCCTGGATAAGCGCCGCCATAGTTTGGTTGTGGGCCCCTAACCTGTCCAAAGGAACCTGAAAAAGAAACAAAAAAATGAAAGCATATCTAATTGTTCTGTATTTGTACAGCACCTTGCACAACAGCGTCCTGGGTCTGTGACTAGGGCTCCCTGGAGCTACTTTAATACAAATAATACTAAACACTTCCTTTCTTAACCAATTTTTCTAGTCATCTTAATCCAAAAATGGACAGCTACCTGCCCTTCAAGTAATTAGGATCAAAGAGATTTATCAAAATTCTTCAGTTGTAACATGTCTCTCTAGCAGAGTAGTCCAGATTTAATAGTGATTTAAGTAATCCATTGTTGGAATCTGTTTCAGAAATGGGAAGAACTGGTCCTTTACCTACTCCCTTAATGGGTTAGATCTGCATTAAAGCCTCTATGAAAACACAGGCTATGCTGCAGATCTGGCTAATATAGATTATGACCGAAGCAGTCCGGTACCCCATACTGCACCAACAAAATAAAGAAATACTGACAGAAATGTGTCAGACAGCTTTTGTGTTGCCTGAGATTAGCAGAGATTAAAACTCTACTTTTCTAATTTGTTTAGTTTTTAAATTGCATGTATTTATTTCACTTTGCTTTACACTTTATTAATGGAAATGCCTGGGGTGGTACACGGTTGTATCAGCTGCAAAAGACACAGAAGGCAGTATACAGGTAGATAGCTATGTATCTGCCACAATTCTCTTACAAAACGGATAGTTCTGCCCAGCAGTGTTCTTAAATATTTAGGCCATGTCTACACTACCACTTATGTTGGCAAAATTTGTGTCAGTCAGGAATCTGGAACCCCCCCCCCCCCCCCCCCCCCCTGACATGTTTCACCAGCATAAGGGGTAGTGTGTACAGCGCTATGTCAGTCGGCGAGCTTCACCCGCTGACATAGCTACCGCAGCTCATTGGGGGTGGTTTTATTATGTCGATGGGAGAGCTCTCTCCCGCCGGCATAGAGTGGTTACACAAGCAATCTTACAGCAGCACAGCTGCATCAGTACAGCTGTGCCCGCTGTAAGCTCACTAGTGTAGACATAGCCTAAGTGACATGGTCAATAATTCACCTAGCCGATTGTAAAATGCTGCAGGGAACGTCTTCCTGATCCTTGCAGCTAGTTATCAACATTAAGGGTCACAATCATTTAGCAGAAAATGTAATAGATATTAATGAATTCATCCTCAACACCCCTGCAATGAAGAAGAGTACTTCAAAGGGAGAAACAAATTCAAAGGGATAAATTAACCTGATCACAGAGAGAACTTCAGTCAGGGTTAGAACTCAGGCGCACCTCGCTCTAAAACCCATGATCAGCAACTATACCACTCTACAATGCAGTGATCAACAGCAGGCAACGTAACAGGATGAGAACTGTAGATCTTATGTTTGAATACTTCTTTTCATTAGTTCTAAATTTACTGCTCTTTAGTTCACCAAGGCAGACAAATCAAGGCATAAGGAGATGGAAGAAAGAAGTAATAAGTGGGAAAGTAGAAATCCATTCTCAACATGTTACGAATCTTTCCATAAACATGCAGGGTGTGCGCATTTTAATCCCCAAGCACCGATATTTAATTTTTGTAAATTCCCTACTTCTGAATATAGGAGAAAGCAAATGTCAACTTTACCAACCAAAGCACAAGATATTTAATTTGAATTGGAAACTCTTCAGGGCAGGGAACCATATTTTATTCTTGTAAAGAACAATGCAAACATATGGTGCTAAACAGAGAAGCCCTCTACACCAATATTCCACACAAAGATGGACTACAAGCTATCAGGAACAGTATCCCTGATAATGTCACAGCTAACCTGGTGGCTGAACTTTGTGATTTTGTCCTCACCCACAACTATTTCACATTTGCGGACAATATATACCTTCAAGTCAGCGGCACTGCTATGGGTACCCGCATGGCCCCACAATATGCCAACATTTTTATGGCTGACTTAGAACAACGCTTCCTTAGCTCTCGTCCCCTAACGCCCCTACTCTCCTTGCGCTACATTGATGACATCATCATCTGGACCCATGGAAAAGAAGCCCTTGAGGAATTTCACCATGATTTCAATAATTTCCATCCCACCATCAACCTCAGCCTAGATCAATCCACACAAGCGGTCCATTTCCTGGACACTACTGTGCTAATAAGCGATGGTCACATAAATACCACCCTATACCGGAAACCTACTGACCGCTACACTTACCTACATGCCTCCAGCTTCCATCCAGGACACACTACACGATCCACTGTCTACAGCCAAGCTCTAAGATATAACCGCATTTGCTCCAATCCCTCAGATAGAGACAAGCACCTACAAGATCTCTATCAAGCATTCTTAAAACTACAATACCCACCTGCTGAAGTGAAAAAACAGATTGACAGAGCCAGACGAGTACCCAGAAGTCACCTCCTACAAGACAGGCCCAACAAAGAAAATAACAGAACACCACTAGCTGTCACCTTCAGCCCCCAACTAAAACCTCTCCAGCGCATCATCAGAGATCTACAACCTATCCTGAAAGATGATCCTTTACTCTCACAGATCTTGGGAGACAGACCTGTCCTCGCTTACAGACAACCCCCCAACCTAAAGCAAATACTCACCAGCAACCACACATCACTGAACAAAACCACTAACCCAGGAACCTATCCTTGTAACAAACCCCGATGCCAACTCTGTCCACATATCTATTCAAGTGACATCATCATAGGACCTAATCACATCAGCCATACCATCAGAGGCTCGTTCACCTGCACATCTACCAATGTGATATATGCCATCATGTGCCAGCAATGCCCCTCTGCCATGTACATTGGCCAAACCAGACAGTCTCTACGCAAAAGAATTAATGGACACAAATCTGACATCAGGAATCATAATACTCAAAAACCAGTGGGAGAACACTTTAACCTGTCTGGTCATTCAGCGACAGACCTGCGGGTGGCTATATTACAACAGAAAAACTTCAAAAACAGACTCCAAGGAGAGACTGCTGAGTTGGAATTGATATGCAAACTAGAGGATTGAATAAGGACTGGGAATGGCTGTGCCATTACAAACATTGAATCTATCTCCCCTTGTAAGTATTCTGATACTTCTTATCAAACTGTCTATACTGGGCTATCTTGATTATCACTTCAAAAGTTTTTTTTCTCTTACTTAATTGGCCTCTCAGAGTTGGTAAGACAACTCCCACCTGTTCATGCTCTCTGTATGTGTGTATATATATCTCCTCAATATATGTTCCATTCTATATGCATCCGAAGAAGTGGGCCGTAGTCCACGAAAGCTTATGCTCTAATAAATTGTTATTCTCTAAGGTGCCACAAGTATTCCTGTTCTTTTTATGGTGCTAAACAGTAAGCAATTCTTTTGTACCAATGCAAGCCAGAATAAATTTTTTCTAATTCAGTTTAACCCAGTTAGCACCTACATTGACCAAGAAGCATGGAGTAAACACTAAATCTCCATTAGGGATACATCCACCAGGGGTGATCTCAGGACTCTCCTCAAACTCTGAACAAGCTACAGGGAACACTAGATAAAAAAATGCAGCCAAGAGACCAACAGAGACAAATCAGGAACCAGACCACTCTTGCACCTAAAACTCAGACAATGAATCCATACTCTCCTGCAGTGCAGAAAGATCATAAAATCATAGAAGATTAGGGTTGGAAGAGACCTCAGGAGGTCATCCAGTCTAACCCCCGCTCAAAGCAGGACCAACCCCAACTAAGTCATCCCAGCCAGGGTTTTGTCAAGGCAGCCTTAAAAACCTCCAAGGATGGAGATTCCACCACCTCACTAGGTAACCCATTCCAGTGCTTCACCACCCTCCTGGTGAAACAGTGTTTCCTAAAATCCAACCTTGACCTCCCTCACTGCAACTTGAGACCATTACTCCTTGTTCTGTCATCTGCCACCACTGAGAACAGCCTAGTTCCATCCTCTTTGGAACCCACCTACAGGTACTTGAAGGCTGCTATCAAATCCCCCCTCACTTTTCTCTTCTGCAGACTAAATAAGCCCAGTTCCCTCAGCCTCTCCTCGTAAGTCATGTGCCCCAGCCCCCTAATCATTTTTGTTACCCTCCGCTGGACTCTCTCCAATTTGTCCACATCCCTTCTGTAGGGGGGGGGGGGGGACGAAAACTGGACGCAATACTCCAGATGGGGCCTCACCAGTGCCGAATAGAGGGAATAATCACTTCCTTCAATCTGCTGGCAATGCTCCTACTAATGCAGCCCAATATGCCATTAGCCTTCTTGGCAATAAGGGCACACTGTTGACTCACATCCAGCTTCTCGTCCACTGTAATCCCCAGGTCCTTTTCTGTAGAACTGCTGCTTAGCCAGTCAGTCCCCAGCCTGTAGCAGTGCATGGGATTCTTCTGTCCTAAGTGCAAGATTCTGCATTGTCCTTGTTGAAGCTCATCAGATTTCTTTTGGCCCAATCCTCCAATTTGTCTAGGTGACTCTGGACCCGACCCCTACCCTCCAGCATATCTACCTCTCTCCACAGTTTAGTGTCATCCATGAACTTGCTGAGGGTGCAATCCACCCCATCATCCAGATCATTAATGAAGATATTGAACAGAACCGGCCCCAGGACAGACCGCAGGGGCACTCTGCTTGATACCAGCTGCCAACTAAACATTGAGCCATAAATCACTACCCATTGGGCCCGATGATCTAGCCAGCTTTCTATCCACCTTATAGTCCATTCATCCAATCCATACTTTTTTAACTTGCTGGCAAGAATACTGTGGGAGACCGTATCAAAAACTTTGCTAAAGTCAAGATATATCACATCCACTGCTTTCCCCATATCCACAGACCCAGTTATCTCATCATAGAAGGCAATCAGGCTGGTCAGCCATGACTTGTCCATGGTGAATCCATGTTGACTGTTCCTGATCACCTTCCTCTCCTCCAAGTGCTTCAAAATGGATATCTTGAGGACCGGCTCCATGAATTTTCCAGGAACTGAGGTGAGGCTAACTGGTCTCTAGTTCCCCAGATTCTCCTTCTCTTTTTTAAAGGATAAGCACTATGTCTGCCTTTTTCAAATCGTGGGGACCTTCCCCAGTTGCCACGGGTTTTCAAAGATAATGGCCAGTGGCTCTGCAATCGTATCAGCCAATTCCCTCATCACCCTCGGATTCATTAAGCTGGACCCATGGACTTGTGCATGTCCAGCTTTTCTAAATAGTCCTTAACCTGTTCTTTCACCACTGAGGACTGCTCACCTCCTCCCTATACTGTGCTGCCCAGTGCAGCAGTCTGAGAGCTGACCTTGTCTGCGAAGATTGAGGCAAAAAAAGCAGTGAGTACTTCAGCTTTTTCCACATTAAACTGTCACGAGGTTGCCTCCCGCATTCAGTAAGGGTCCCACACTTTCCCTGATCATCATCTTGTTGCAAACATACCTGTAGAATCCCTTCTTGTTACCCTTCACATCCCTTGCTAGCTGCAACTCCAACTGTGCTTTGGCCTTCCTGATTATACCCCTGCATGCTCGCGCAATATTTTTATACTCCTCCCTAGTCATCTGTCCAAGTTTCCACTTCTTGTAAGTTTCCTTTTTGTGTTTAAGCTCACTGAAGATCCTGCCTTGTACCTACCTAATGCATTTGGAAAAAAGACATTCTCTTCCTTCAAGAGGACAGTAATTCCTTCCTGATGACTGCAACTCAGTAACCAATACCACTAGTTCGCTCCGACTGCACATTACCTTACATCAAGTATAGAAGGAGCAACGGGATGACTTACCATTCTGCTGCATTTGGTATCCTGACTGGGAAGGATGTGTGGGAGGAGGTGGTCCCTGAAGGCCAGTCATTGCAGGCCCTGACATGGATGGATGAGGTGGTGGTGAGGACACATGATTAGGCTGGGATGTTGGTAATCCAGTTAGAGCCTGTCCAGGTAACTGTGAGCCTTGCATTGTTGAAGGTCTTGGGGCCCCAGTGGTAGGAGGGTAACTGGAAGGTCCAATCCCTGTGGAGCAGGGAGGTGGGACAAAACCAGGGGCTTGAGGGAGGCGCTGGGCTGACAGTGGTGGACCAGAAAAAGCAGGTTGCGCCAGGGAAAGACCCTGAGACAGGCTGGTAGGAGGCAATCCATGGGTCATGGTAACAGGAGGGGGTCCTTGGCTTGAAGAGTAAGATGTGTAGAGACCAGATCCTGTAGCAGTAAAGCTTCCTGAGGTTGGAGGAACGGATGTTGGGGGACCTGACAAGCAGAAAAGTTATTGCCATTATTTGCTTTCACAAAGACAAAAAACACCTGAGTTAAGAGAGCACAAACAAAATCCACACCCTCTAACCTACCTTGATCTCTACCTCAAACTACACTCTGCTCTTAAATCCAGACAAAAACCTTCAATGAAAGCCCTTCTGAAACTAGGGTCGGAGAGGCTGAGGAAGATGAAGTTCCTAAAGAGTTCCTGAATCACGATCACGCTTCCCCCCACCTCCCAATGATCTTTGATTCCAGGAACATCTGTAATTCATTTTGTGCTGTTTAACATAGTGAGTCTTTTCATTAATGTGAAGGCCATTTTGCAGTGGGCAAAGCCAGATTGAAAAGCTACAATGAACTTTATCTCCTACCATTGATCCTTCTCCTTGTAAGGCTATGTCTACATAACAGGCCTTACAGCGGCACAGCTGTACTGCTGTAAAGTCTCCCATGTAGCCATTCTTTGCCAGCAAGAGAGCTCTCCTACCAGCATAATTAATCCACTCCTAACAAGCGGTGTTAGCTATATCGGCAGGAGAGCCTCTCCTGCTGACATAGCGCTGTCCACACCAGCACTTTTGTTAGTGAAACTTATGTCGGTCAGGGGGTGTTTTTTTCAGAGCCCTGATCGACAAAATTTTTACCGACAAAAGTGCTAGTGTAGACAAAGCCTAACAATGCAAGACAGATGATATCCTTAATGCAAATGTCCTGTCTTTTTTCTGTGTACCAAAATATGTTACTATCTAGAGGTAATTACACCATACTATTTATAGTGGGAAATTTGAGAAAGATATTACCCTAAGTGTGTACAGTAGAATTTGTATACTTAAATCCCACTTGTTTTTCTCCTAAAAATAGGAAGTGTGATTACGCTATAGTACAGAATAGGCTTAGCAAAATTAATTGTGTTAACTAAAACAATTCAAGTGCAATAAAAATGTTTACACACAGAGAAGACCTAGTTTCACTGCAATTTCCAACCTTCTGTATAAAGGCAATGTCTTGCCAACTACAGTAGCAGGAATGACAACACAGAAAGGATGCTCAGGTTCAGCGTTTTCTTCTGTAGAAGTCTTCTGATGTTTATTTAGTTTACAAAGCCCCATGAAACCCTTCAGTGCAGGACAATACAGTCTTTCATCCACTTATTGTTCACACAGGTTCAGTGCTCTGTACCTTTGGTAGCTCCAACAGGCTTCCCCCCCCCTCACTTTTTTAGACCAGGCTCCTGCCCAGCATCAATGTATGTAGAATCTGCAACAGCTGGCTGAGAAAATGGTCTATTTCTGTAGTTCACATCCAACTAGTGTAGCTGAACAGTAGAACCAGTTACACTTTTCTTTCTCGGTTCCTGCAATCCATTCCCAGGATCACCACATGTCACAGGCTCAGTGCTAAGCTTTCTCAAGTAACTTCCTATCACTATAAGATCTACCTGTATACTACCATGACACTCAATGTCCAGAAAACACCATCTCTTATTGGAAGAGGGTCACTGCCATACAAAAATGGCTCCACTACCAAAATACGAACACAGAGCGAAAACAATTATACATACACAACCCTATGTGCCAAAATAACTCACCATAGCCCAGTCCAGCTGGGGGAGGAGCAGAGGTTGAACTGCCTATCTGCATTCCTGCCATGTGATTGGTCAGTTGCTGCGCACTGGTTGGCGGAGGGCCATATTGCTGGAAGGTAGCTGGTTGGCTAACAGGTGTGGGTGCAGTGCCTGGTATGAATGGCTGAGATGCAGAGGGCCTGTGAGGGGAGAGAAGGAAAGAATACAAATGTTATTAAGAGTGCCCTGTTATGTGAGGAATGACAGTTTTCCATGCTTTACAAACTGTTTGACTGTTCCAACACACACCTTGGTTTCAAGTTCTCACAAAACCCTGAGAACTATGCAGTACATGAAGTCTGAAGTACAATTAGTTTCTGCACATCCTTTAATATTCTGTAACAATTCTGCTATCAAAAATCCAGTGTTTCTTGCAATATAAATACTCATAGATTCACCTCACCAAACACTGTGCTTTTGTTTTTTCCCATGTTAGGCACAGCACTGTCCTAGAAGTATTGCTGCAGTGTAGTGGCATAGTAGCAGTGCTCTGCACTGCCAACTGGGATACCTGCCTTGTACTTCTCAGTCTCACCCCCCAGTTAGTTTGAGGCTGGAAGAGCTGTCAAGCTAGGGTGGATCAGCCATTCTGGAGGGCGAGTGAGAAAAGGAAGTGCTTAGTGTCAATCAATGGAGACTATTACAGCCAATTAAAAGAAATGATGTCCGACTCCAAAAAGGATCCATGCCCAGCCATCCTCTAAAACCTACTGGCATGACAGAGGGGCCCTTGGCTGGAGAATCCTCTGAATTCCAAAGGGTCACAAAGAAGCCAGAAGGGATATTTAAAAAGTTACTCCCACAAGGATGCAGACAGTGAAGTTTCAAACAGAAGGATGATGAGCTCGAGCTAAGACAGAAATTAATGCTACTGTAAGAATATAAACATACAGAAACTGAACAGAGTATTAGAGTCTTAAAACGCCTGATGTTATATGATTACTACAACCTAAGATTTTTGAGGGGAAGTTTTTGAACAGATTAATAGTTAGTAACTACTGACAACCACTGTGCCCACTATACTGTAGTGTCTATGTCTACCACTGAGGTCTTTCTAGAAGCTTTCCAGATGCAAAGATTCAGACTGTGTAGCAAATTCTCCCTACTGTGAAATGTTACATATACTTATTGCATTATAATAGGGGAAGACTCTTCCTACGATCAATACTTAAAATCCTCCTAGGAAAAAAAATAACTAACTTTAGGTCCCGCACAAAGCAGCGTATTCCCCTTCCACACAGGAAGGATTTAAAGACAATAAAAACAGGTTATAAAAGCCAAAGATAAACAGTTTTACTGTGGCAGAAATGATTGCTTAATACAGTGGTCACCAACCGGTCAATCGCCATCGACTGGTCGATCCTGGGGACTCTCCCAGTCAATCGCGATCACCAGCGGTGCAGCTGGGCTGACGCTCGGCCCTACACCACTCCCGGAAGCACTGTCCCCACAGCTCCCATTGCCAGGGAACTGTGACCAATGAGAGCTGAGGGGGCAGTGCCAGCAGAGAGGGGCATCATGCAGCGCACCGTGCCACCGACCCCCTCCCCAGGGGCGTGTTGTCCCATTCTGGGAGCAGCGCAGGGCCAGGGCAGGCAAGAAGCCTGCCTTGGCCTTGCTGCGCCACCGATTGGGAGCCACCCGCAGTAAGTGCCACCCTGTGGGAGGCTACACCCCAACCCCCAGCCCCCTCCCGGAACCAGCACCCCATACCCCCCCTCCTGCACCCCGAACCCACTCCTGCACCCCAGCCCTGAGCCCCATTCCAGAACCAGCACCCCACACCTCCTCCTGCACCCCAACACTCTGCCCCAGCCCAGACCCCCCTCCTGCACCCAAACTCCCTCCCAGACCTTGCACCCCTCACCCCCTCCTGCACCCCAATCCCCTGCCCCAGGCTCAGCTTGGAGCCCCCTCTCACACTGCAAACCCCTCTGCCCCAACCCAGAGCCCGCACACCCTCCCAAACCCCAACACCCTTCCCCAGCCCGGTGAAAGTGAGTGAGGGTGGGGAAGAGCGAGCAAGCACCGGGGAGGAGGTGTGGCGGGAAATGCAGTGAGCGGGGCCTTGGGGAAGTGGCAGGATAGATCCTGGATTGCCCTTAAATTTAAAAAGTGATCTTGGGCATAAAAAGGTTGGAGACCACTAGCTTAATAAAATAAAGGGTGGGGGGAGGGAAGAGAGTTACTCCATAAAGCTCAGTGACTCAAATCTGATTGATTCAAAGTTTGGACCCCTTCCTACTCACCTATATTTTAAGCACATGAAATTCTTTAAATATGGTCTGCACCCAAGTGTCAATGTTCTCACCTAAAAAACCCAAAGACAACAGCCCTGCGCTCATGAGCAACTCTGACATAGCTAACAAGAGCAGAATGTTTCAGGAACTAACAGAGTTTCAAGCTCATGAGATATTATTCTAAAGGAATTTAAAAAAAGGGGGGGGGGAGGAGAAGGGGTTTCTAGCCTGATTTTCAAAGTGGCTGAGAGAACTCCCCGGCCACACTGATGCCAAAGAAACTGGGTATGCTCAGAACCTCTGAGAAGTCTGCTCATTGAGTTTCACTGATGTTTTGATTATATTCCTTTCCCTTTTACATTGTTTCACAAGTGGCAGTAAGACAAAAAAAAATCTGAAGCCACTTCAAAATCTCTTTGCTACCTAAAGCACAAGTTAAGAGACCATAAGTATTTTTGCCCTTCTTTGGGGGGGCGAGGCGGGAGGAAAGTAGTATTGTGCTCTAGTAGCTTGATAGATTTAAGGTGGCCGAAGCCTTTCCTATGACTTGCTCTTCTCATAAGTACCTTTGCATCTGGACTGCTGAAGTTGCAATCCCATTCTGCACATCTCCTTGCCCAAACTGACTATACACTGGCTGGCCAGCAGGAACAGGTGCACCAGAGGTTGGTAGGGGAGCTCCAGACGTAGGGGGAGCTCTTAATGTACCTAGGGATACACAGAGAGAAATATTAATTGCATAGATTACCTCACAGAAATCTACCAGCACTGACCAGGTACCCAAAACTAAGGGAAACAAGAATCCGTATGCAAGAGGAGATTAATGATTTGTGATCAAAGGCAGTATCTACACTGACCTTTCACCATTGCTGAAGCATCAATGCAGCTCCATTTATAGCAACAGTGAAAGCCCTAGCATGAACAGGCTGCCAGCACTTTTAGCCACAGTGTTGTCTACCTCCACTCAGAAGAGGTCTAGATGATATTCGGTTAAGTCTCAGCAGTGGAAGTTCACCAGTGGTAGCAATGACCAAAGAGTCAGCTAAAGACAAGGCCCAAATGTCCATCATCCTTACAGTAACAGTGGTGTGACCCCCTTTATGCTAGTGGCTAAATTATTTTCAAACCCAAGTAAGGGAAGTGGTCAGGTGGGATCTTATGTCAACATTGGGTCACTTTCCCCGTACGCACTGGCAGATGAAAAGCATTTGCTGGAACCATTTACAAAATTGTTTCCTGGCACTATATTTTTTGTAATATAACTGGGAACAACATGTCTAAATTGAAGTTTTTGGAGACTGTGAATAGTGGTTAACAGACTTAGTCTCATATTTGTTAGATCAAACTGTTTCAGTTGCAGTGTGGACATAACTGTGCAGTGAAATTAAGTCTGTCTTCCTTATCAGTCCCCCAGCACATAGGGCAATGCCAAAGAAGTGCTTTCAGTGTCTACTTCCAAAACAGAATGCACAAGCATAGATTTGGTATGATCACATTGACAAACACACTTATGGATACTTAGTAGCACAATCAAGACAACTAGCCATAAAAAACGTGTATTTGTATTATTATACATATGACTAGATGCAGATGACTTAAAACATAAAATTGCTATATCATATTGGACCACTAGTGGTATCCCGACAGTGGCCAGTACCAGATATTTCATAGTATGCTGCTAGTATCCCCATAATGGAGTTATGAAATAAACTGCCATAGGGGAAGCTATTTTTCAATCCCAGGAAGTTGGTTTTTTGCACACAATCAAGATGGGCTTATATTCATACATTTTATTCTGCCTATATAAGCATGGTCTTATTTTAATTTACTATGCACCTGACCTCAGAGATAGCATGGAATAAGTTATATGAGCTAATTATGCCTTATGTGAACAAGTTTTTCCCCTTTATAAGTTTTAAATTAATTGCCAAAATCTCACTGAATGCCCTATTTGCCTTGCCTCACAATACCAAGAACAAGGGGACATTTAAATTTACTTTATACCATTCGTTTTTTATATACCTCCAATAAGTCACATCTCATTTGTCTCCTCTCTAAACTAAACAATCCTAATACTTTTCATCTTTTCTTCCCATACAGAAGTCCCTCCAGACCTCTAATCGTTTGAGTTGCTCATTTGAGCCCCTTCTATTTCTGCTATATCTTTTTTTGAGATGGGTGACTATTGGCACTTAATTTCATTTAAGAAACTTTAAGGCATTTTTGGGGTCTCCTTCCCATAATGAAACAGCCTCCTTGCAAAACTGTTAGGAATTGTGGGATACAACCTTACCGTGGGTCTATCCCAGGCATCTGAAAAGCATATCTAGACTGATTCCTAGAAGGGGATAGTGAGACTGCTCTAATGTTAGCATAGTCTAAAATGCATAAACACATGAATGAAATGTTCAAAGGTGATTTAACTTTGTTGACAGAACTCAGAGTCTCTTGCAAATACATCAACGCTAGTTATGAATGCATTTCTTTAATCATTTCCTTGCAATTGCTCCAAGAAATCACTGGAAAATATTTACTTTAAAATTGCTGCTGGCCAATATTACCTGGAAATATTAGTGTCACCGCTAAAGCCCCTCTGTCCACCTTTATCCTCAGCTAAAGACATTGCCCTTTTGCAGTGCAGACCCCATTGGGCCATTTCATTTACCATCTACACTATCCTGAGACTAAAGATACTTTGACAAAAATCTCAATCTCTCTTTATAGTGAAATTGTTTTAGTGGAGCAGCCGTGTTAGTCTGTATCCGCAAAAAGATACAGACTAACACGGCTGCTACTCTGAAACTTGTTTTAGTGGGTTAGCCCCAATTTTGACCTCATAGTGCCCTAAACTAACAGGATAGACAAACATAGCTGTAGTTCAGTCTAAATCAGGCAATCTTCAGGAATTTCTACTAAGATTCTTTCTTTATACGCTGTGTGTGTTTCTGGAGGGCTGCCAGGGAGTAGAACAGTGAGGATACCATCAACCTGCAACTGAGTAGCAAAGTGCATATTCACTACTTCCTTGAAACAAAACGCTCAGATCAAATGTGAACATAAAAGATTTCACAGAGACACTTAGCAGAGAAACTATTTTTTGCTGTATGGACAGCAGGACGCCAACATCACAAACACTCCCACACAGAAGACTCCATTTACCTATGAAGTTAGGTGCAAGAGTAGGAGTGTCAGAGTTGAGAGAAACAGGAGAGCCCTTCGAAGGGAACCCCAAGGAAGAAAAGTAACCTGGAAAGACAAAACACACCAGCAAGTAAAGCCTGAGAGACAGTACTCAGAGGTGAACTCGACAATGCCAGCTGAAGTCAGTTTGCTTTAGAGCAGAGAAACCCATAGAGATGTAGCATGGCTCTATTTGTTATACCCCACAAATCCTGAAATATTCCCTATACACTGCTACTCCATATTACTATTCTATTGTATAGAAAATGTACTACTAATGGGCAACATCTAACCATTGTAGATAGTACAGGCTTAACCAGTATTGAGCCTGGTCAACAACAAGTATTCTAGCAGCAACATGGAATTCAGAGAACTCTATAGGACTGCTTTTCCCAGGAAAAACCTTGTCAGAAAAGCAACTATCTCCTATGAAACATTCATACAAGCTCAGCCCACGGTAGGTTTATTCCACATTTCACTAACAAAACATAAGAATGGCCATACTGGGTCAGACCAAACGTCCATCTAGCCCAGTATCCTGTCTACCGACAGTGGCCAATGCCAGGTGCCCCAGAGGGAGTGAACCAACAGGCAATGATTAAGTGATCTCTCTCCTACCATCCATCTCCACCCTCTGACAAACAGAGGCTAGGGACACCCTTCCTTACCCATCCTGGCTAATATTCATTAACAGACTTAACACCATTTATTTATCCAGTTCTCTTTTAAACGCTGTTATAGTCCTAACCTTCACAACCTCCTCAGTCAGGGAGTTCCACAAGTTGGAAGTTCTTCTTCACACAGCGCACAGTCTTATTTGTTTTAAACCTGCTGCCCATTAATTTCATTTGGTGGCCCCTAGTTCTTGTATTATGGGAACAAGTAAATAACTTTTCCTTATTTACTTTCTCTACATCACTCATGATTTTATATACCTCTATCATATCCCCCCTTAGTCTCCTCTTTTCCAAACTGAAAAGTCCTAGCCTCTTTAATCTCTCCTAATATGGGACCCGTTCCAAACCCCTAATCATTTTAGTTGCCCTTCTCTGAACCTTTTCTACTGCCAATATCTCTTTTTTGAGATGAGGAGACCACACCTGTACGCAGTATTCAAGATATGGGCATACCATGGATTTATATAAAGGCAATAAAATACACTCTGTCTTATTTTCTATCCCCTTTTTAATGATTCCTAATATCTGGTTTGCTTTTTAGACCAACGCTGCACGCTGCATGGACGTCTTCACAGAACTATCCACGATGACTCCAAGTTCTTTTTCCTGATTTGTTGAAGCGAAATTAGCCCCCCCATCATATTGTATGTATAGTTCGGGTAATTTCTTCCAATGTGCATTACTTTACATTTATCCACATTAAATTTCATTTGCCATTTTGTTGCCCAATCACTTAGTTTTTTGTGAGATCTACAGATGCCGATTTAAAGGACAGGTTATAAACCATAGTTAATAGTTCTGCAACTTCACATTTGAGTTCTTTCAGAACTCTTCAGTGAATGCCATCTGGTCCCGGTGACTTGTTACTGTTAAGTTTATCAATTAATTCCAAAATCTCCTCTAGCGACACCTCAATCTGTGACAATTCCTCACATCTGTCACCTGCAAAAACCAGCTCAGGTTTGGGAATCTCCCTAACATCGTCAGCCGTAAAGACTGAAGCAAAGAATCCATTTAGTTTCTCCGCAATGACTTTATCGTCTTTAAGTGCTCCTTTTGTATCTCCATGGTCCAGGGGCCCGCTGGTTGTTTAGCAGGCTTCCTGCTTCTGATGTACTTAAAAAACATTTTGTTATTACCTTTTGAGTTTTTGGCTAGCCATTCTTCAAACTCCTCTTTGGCTTTTCTTATTACATTTTTACACTTAATTAGGTAGTATTTATGTTCCTTTCTATTTACCTCACTAGGATTTGACTTCCACTTTTTAAAAGATGCCTTTTTATCTCTCACTGCTTCTTTTACATGGTTGTTAAGCCACGGTGGCTCTTTTCTTTTAGTTTTTACTGTGTTTTTTAATTTGGGGTATACATTTAAGTTGGGCCTCTATTATGGTGTCTTTGAAAAGCGTCCATGCAGCTTGCAGGGATTTCACTTTAGTCACTGTACCTTTTAGTTTCTGTTTAACTAACCCCCTCATTTTTGCATAGTTCCCCTTTTTGAAATTAAATGCCACAGTGTTGGGCTGTTGAGGTGTTCTTCCCAGCACAGGGATGTTAAATGTTATTATATTATGGTCACTATTTCCAAGCAGTCCTGATATAGTTACCTCTTGGACCAGTTCCTGCACTCCACTCAGGACTAAATCGAGAGTTGCCTCTCCCCTTGTGGGTTCCCGTACCAGCTGCTCCAAGAAACAGTCATTTAAAGTATCGAGAAATTTTGTCTCTGCATTTGGTCCTGAGGTGACATGCTCCCAGGCAATATGGTGATAATTGAAATCCCCCACTATTATTGAGTTCTTAATTCTGATAGCCTCTCTATTAGCATTTCTTCGTCACTATCACTGTCCTGGTCAGGTGGTCGATAATAGATCCCTAATGTTATATTCTTATTACAGCATGAAATTACTATCCATAGAGATTCTATGGAACATGTGGATTCACTTAAGATTTTTTACTTAATTTGATTCTACATTTTCTTTCACATATATTGCCACCCCCCACGACCTGTTCTGGCCTTCCGATATATTTTGTACCCTGGGAATGATTTTGTCCCATTGATTGTCCTCAGTCCACCAGGTTTCTGTGATGCCTATTATATCAATATCCTCCTTTATCACGAGGCACTCTAGTTCACCCATCTTATTATTTAGATGTCTAGCATTTATATAGAAGCACTTTAAAAAATTATCACTGTTTATTTGTCTGCCCTTTTCTGATGTGTCCGATTCTTTATGTGAATGTTTCTTGTCTGATCTGGCCCCTAGATTATCCTCTTCCATCCTCTCCTCCTGACTAAAACCTAGAGAATCTCTATAACTAGACTCTCCTCTAAGAGAAGTCTCTGTTCGATCCATGTGCTCCTCTACAGCAGTCGGCTTTTCCCCGTCTCTTAGTTTAAAAACTGCTCTGCAACCTTTTCAATGTTAAGTTCCAGCAGTCTGGTTCCACTTTGGTTTAGGTAGAGCCCATCTCTCCTGTATAGGCTCCCCCATCCCAAAAGTTTCCCCAGTTCCTCTCTACACCATTGTCTCATTCACGCATTGAGACTCTGAAGCTCTGCCTGCCTACCTGGCCCTGCGCGTGGAACTGGGAGCATTTCTGAGAATGCCACCATAGAAGTCCTGTATTTCAGTCTCTTCCCTAGCAGACTAAATTTGGCCTCCAGGACGTCTCTTCTACCCTTCCCTATGTCATTGGTACCTACCTGTACCACAACCACCGGCTCCTCCCCAGCACTACACATAAGTCTATCTAGAAGCCTCAAGAGATCCGCAACCTTCGCACCAGGCAGGCAAGTCACCATACGGTTCTCCTGGTCATCACAAACCCAGCTATCTATGTTTCTAATGATTTAATCTCCCATTACTAACACCTGCCTTTTCCTAGTGACTGGAGTTCCCTCCCCTGGAGAGGCAACCTCAGTGCAAGAGGATATCCCAACACCATCTGGAAGGAGGGTCCCAAATATGGGAAGGTTTCCCTCTGCTCCCGTTGACTGCTCTACTTTCCTGGACCTTTCATCCTCCTCAACAGCACAGGGGCTGTCTGACCGGAGGTGGGACAATTCTACAGTGTCCCAGAAAGCCTCATCAACATACCTCGCTGCTCCCCCTTAGCTCCTCCAATTCCGCCACCCTGGCCTCCAAAGCCAGTACGCAGTCTCTGAGGGCCAAGAGCTCATTACACTGAATGCACATATACGCCACCTGCCCATAGGGCAGGTAATCAGACATGCTGCACTCAGCACAATAAACTGGGTAGCCCCCACTCTGCTGCTGGGCTTCTGCCTGCATTCTCTCCTACAGCTACCTAAGTTAATGAAAGGGTATTGTTTAAATCAAGAAGTTTTGAATATAGTTAGTTTACAGGTTTTAAAGAACAGCAAGTGAACCTTACCCCCTTCCCACTCCTCTTCCAAACTCCCTTGCAAAACTCCCTGGTCACTTGCTCATTGCTTTATAAAGGCCTGGCCTTCTTGATAGCCCCGCCCACTGACTAAGGCTCAGCCAATTAACAAAGTCTTCTAGCTTTCAAACCTTACTTTGAAGCTCACAGTACTTCACCCAGCCACAGCACACAGTCCCCAAGGGTCCTGTATTTGCTCCTCCTTCACCTGGAGAACTCCCTTGCAAAACTCTCTGTTAGCAGCCCTGTTCGCAAAAGCCTAAACAAGAACTAGCTATTGCTCAGTCAATAGTGTGACATCATGTCTTTATCCCACTTACAGTGAAAACTAGTGGCATGGCACCTCTTCTACTCTGCTACCAACTGGGACTATCACTACTATAAAAGTCAGATCAGAAAATGGGATTTCTCCTCTAAAAGCACGGCATAGCAGCCACCTTTTTTAGATCCCTCGCTGTTTTTTAAATGTAGTCTCAACTGCAATTCTGAAGCTACATGGTGCTAAATTTCTGCCAGCCCCTTACGATTCTGGACTGGCCTATACATCATGCAGAGCAAATGAATCCTACCACCATTACGTGAGATACACCTTTATATGTGATAGGGAGGAGAAGAGATGGCCAGACAGCTGGCCAAAAAAAGGAAGAATGAGAGAAGGAAGTTGGCCAGCTCCAGAAGGTGATGCAAGCAGCAGAGCAAGGGAGAAGTTGCTGGGAAAACCACCCCACCTCTTGAATCCTTTTAAAGTTGCCTGCATTTAAAGTAATATATATGGCTGCACGTTTATCAGGTCCCTGATAATATAATACCAAGTAAAAAATTTGATGAAGTACTTAACCCTCAGCTGAAGTTTCAGGAATATATGTCAGTGTCAGTAGTTTCATGTTCCTCAGACTAAGGATCCATTCATCTAATTTAAATTCACTGTAACTTCATCTGTCCTCCCCTGATGCTGTGTTGCTTGTCTCCCTCCATTTCCCATGTCTGGCAGTCATAGGAACAAATGTCCACTTCTGGATGTTATGTTAATACTCAGAGCATCCTACATTTCTTCTCTCCTCCTCCCCAGTCACATACAAGCTTTTTAAAAGAGCTAGTCAATTTCATGCCAGTGAGAAGTGCTCGACTGATAGTTCCAGGGACCAAAGCCTTTAATCTATCTGCAAAAGTTGTACAGTACACACAATCAGGTAATTCAAGCATCCTTCACACTATCCCACTAATATGCTTCCACTATAACCTGAGAGAACCACCTCTAAGCATGACATGAAAAGTAGACCCTGTGCCCCATTTAATCACTGGTCTTATCTTTACTGTAAAAATGGTATTTTGGGATGTGAGCCTCTGTCCACTGGGAACAGGTCAGACCAAACTCATTGCACTTCAACCAACCAACAGCCATCACTATTGACCTGAGCTGGTTTTGTTCTGGTGATCTAGAGGCAAAAAGGTTCATATCCCATTGCCACCAATTTACTGAGGCATTCAGGATCTTAGATTTTTGCAAATAGTATTTCAGCTACATCTGTAATTGAGCAGTGTTTTATTGCTAGTGCAACCAAAACAGAACTCAGAGGAAAGGGGTAAAAATAAAAACAGCCACTCGTCTTGAAAAGAGAAGTACTTTCATGCCTTACAATCACTGTAGTATCAGACAGGAAGCCACTTGGCAGTTTCATTTCATAGACATCAAAAGGAGTGAACAGAAAATATGTTATCTTTCCCAGAACTAACTTCCAGACACTGATTACAGTAAAAAGTCAAACATTAAACTTTCCATAATGGTCCCTAAAGAAAATTTGAACTACTGTCATCTTAGTAGAAGTGATTTAAATCATGCACACAATGTGTTACACTATTAAAAGGTGAAGGGCTGAAGGCTGTGATGGTGATATCATATTAAGTACCTATGCCCAGAGTGACACAGAATTTTAGCCCTAGGAATCCAACTCTTTACAGACATTAAAAGGTAATATTTTCAAATTGTTTTATGAAAAGCAAATTAAAAACATGAAATTTAAGCTTCATTTCTTATTCAGTTTCTTCACCTCTATCATACTATACCTCTATCTCGATATAATGCTGTCCTTGGGAGCCAAAAAATCTTAATGTGTTATAGGTAAAACTGCGTTATATCGAACTTGCTTTGATCCGCTAGAGTACACAGCCCCCCCCGAGCACTGCTTTATCGCGTTATATCAGAATTCGTGTTATATCGGGGTAGAGGTGTATATAGCAGAGTTGCTCTTTAGTTGCTTACCTGCTGACACTGAATTATTTTGTTACAACAGCATTTGTTTTGAAGATGGAGAAAAACATTAGATCTGCCTTGCAAACAGATGCAAAATAAAAGCAGAACTAATTTTGACTATCATTAACAGTATCCATTTAAACTGGTAACATTTATTTATTACACATATGGCCACAGTATTACCAGTCATTTCACCAACACTATCACAGATCGCATGCCCTCATCTTTCAGGAGCAAGAGTGATCCATGGGTTTTTTCTGCAGATGAATATGGACCTGCCTCAGTCACATGGCCTGTTATCAGTCTATTACTGCCCTCAATCCAAGCTTAGCATGGAAACTGTCCTGTGCATTCTTGCTCCTGGACCACATGAGGGGGGAACTATAGGGAACAAGCTGCCATTGGGCCTTCTCAACAATTAATTTGTGGGCTACTAAAAAAGTTTAAGTCCTAGTGAGCTGGTCAAATGGCTTCTATGCCACCAAATGATAAGCAACACTGTGAGGCTGCACCACAAGAAAACCCACTTTTTACCTTGACTTCTGAAGAGTTAGCATACAGTACTGTTCATATTAAAGAGAAGTTATACCATAAAATATTAATTTAGCTAACAGTAGGCCATCAGCTCTGGAAAAGCATTCCCAATGCACTCAAACTCACAGGCTATTTTAAGTTGCTAAGTCTTGATTAAGAGTACCTTGTGGAGGGGCTGGCTGCTGATATCCTGGCAGCGGACCATTGTAAGCGCCATACTGAGAATGATGAACTCCAGGCATTTGCTGCCCTCCATAACCAGACTGTTGGTATCCCTGATATCCAGGCTGAGGCTGCCCATAAGGAAGCCCTGTGTGAGCTTGCTGGTTTACACTCATTGTGTTCACATCCCCAAACTAGTCTCACCTGCAAGGAGAGGAAAAAAGAACACAATTAGAAAACAATAGTCCAAAAAGGATCCCTTGCTATGAAAGCTGCTGAGCGGGAGCTGGCCTGCTAGTAACCGTGAGATGCTAGAGAATAGGGTTACCATTCGTCCGGATTCCCCCGGACATGTCCGGCTTTTTTCAGTTAAAAATAGCGTCCGGGGGGAATTTGTCAATGTCTGGACTTCCCCCCCCCGCAGAGCGTGCGGGGCTTACAGGGCAGCCAGCCGGATGGTGCCACTCGCACGGGGCTCCGACAGCCAAAGCCCTTCCTCCACTTCCCCCCTCCTCTCTCCTGCAACTTGACACCACTCCCCTCCTCTCCCTCCCTCCCTCCCCCCGCCCTGCATTCACAGATCGCAGGCCGTCGCCTCGGCCTCCGGCAGTCTGGAGCTCCGACCCTGCTCCCCTCCCCCACTGTCGAGCGCGCTGCTCTGCAGCACCGTAAGGGGGCCGGGGGTCAGAGAAGCGGCAGGGAGGTTCGGGGGGGGGGGGGGAGTCAAGAGACAGGGAGCAGGGGGAGGGTTGGATGGGTCAGGAGTTCGGGGGGGGGCTGTCTGGGGGTGTAAGGTTTTGGGCAGAGTACAGGTGGGGGGGTCTCAGGAGGGGGCAGTTAGGAGACAAGGCACAGGGAGGCTTAGGTAGGGGGTGGGGTTCTGGAGGGTAGTTAGGAGCAGGGGTCCCAGGAGGGGGCAGTCGGGGGACAAGGGGGGGGTGTTTGGGAGTTCTGGGGGGGGCTGTCAGGGGGCAGGAGTGGGGAGAGGGATCGGAGCAGTCAGGGGACAGGGAGCAGAGGGGTTTAGATGGGTCAGGAGTTTTGGGGGGGGCTGTCAGGGGGTGGGGAGTGGTTGGATGGGGCGTGGGAGTCCCAGGAGTCTGTCTGGGGGTGGGGGTGTGGATAAGGGTTGGGGCAGTCAGGGGACAGGTAGGGGGTAGAGTCCTAGGGGGCCAGTTAGGATGTGGGGAAGGTCTCAGGAGGGGGCAGTCAGGGTACAAGTAGCAGGGAGGCTTAGGTAGGGGGTGGAGTCCTGGGGGGCAGTTAGGGGCAGGGGTCCCAGGAGGGGGCAGTCAGGGGACAAGGAGTGGGGGGAGGGTTGGGGGTTCTGAGGGGGGGGAAGTGGGAGGGGCAGGGGCGGGGCTAGGGCAGGACAGGGGCGGGGCTCCCCCCGTCCTCTTTTTTGATTGTTGAAATATGGTAACCCTACTAGAGAAGGAAATGTAATAGGTAGTGAATGAATGAATTGAATTGAATGAATGGAGATATCCTATCTCCTAGAACTGGAAGGGACCTTGAAAGGTCATCAAGTCCAGCCCCCTGCCTTCACTAGCAGAGCCAAGTACTGATTTTGTCCCAGATCCCTAAGTGGCCCCCTCAAGGACTGAACTCACAACCCTGGGTTTAGCAGGCCAATGCTCAAACCACTGAGCTATTCCCCCTCCCCCCACCGCCCCCAAGTGTCTCACTTGCCTTCAGAGTGGATAAAAATCAATGATTTTTTTTTAAATTAGATTTTTTTATAAAATGCTTTTTGAGGAAAAAACCTATCTAAAGATAGTTTTAATGAAGATATCTTCGAGCTATAATGTATCTCATCATGGAATAGGGATTATAAATTCTAATTCTATAGTATAAGACAATATATTCATGTAATGTTTAAGAAAAGTTTTGTAAATGAGTTCCAATAGTTCCTGGATTAGGGACCCAATCTTATGGGGTTCCAGGAGCTTCTGTATAGATTATTTAGGTTAATCTTTCTATCTACCCAATGGGACTCAGTGTTCAATCTAGAAGATACCATCAGAGATGCTTAATTTTGCAGTTCTCAAACTGTGGATTTGTGTCTCCAGAGATAACATGCTTGTTAACAGCAAAAATGGTGGTGCTGGATGGGGGGGGGGTTAAATGAAATATTAAAAAAAAATTTAACTATTTTAGTTAAAACAAACAACAAAAACAAACCTGATTTTAAAAAAACTTGAACGTTTACATTCAAAAATTCATATGCTTGTTTTGTTAAAATATTATGTTTGCTGTTGAAGAAATAAATCCAGAATACATAACATTGTTGTTTTAGTTAAATAAAACAATTTAAAATGTCTGTCTGGTGATGTTCTCCTAATACAGCATGGAAATAAAGCCCTCCAAATATTAATGAGTAACCTGTTGAATTGGAGATATTTATGAAATCATTGGGAGGTGAACTATCTGCTTCAGTTACCTTTGGTAAATGAAATAACCAAACAATCATTTTCTGATACAGCAGTAAAACTAATCTGAAAAGTTTTCAAAATAAATCACTTAAAAAATGTATAGTGTGTAACTTCTAAAAACAAAACTTACATCTTTCTCTGAGTTGTGAAGAATATGTACTAAGGTTATAATAACCAACAAGAATGCACTTTTATGTAGAAATCCATGATTAAATTGAGTCTTCCTGACTAGTGATTTAAATCAAATCCATCCTGCTTGCCTTCCAGAAATTGCCTTTGGAATTACTGGGAGAAGAGAATTGTTATCTACATAAAGAAAATGCTTTACAATGGACACAAGTGCTGGTAACACCGCTTAGAATTGCCATCAACCCACAACCTGCTTCAGAATGCCTCAAACAATACTTAGCACTGCTGTAGCACTGTAGAATTATTAAGACTCACACCACCTATAAGAAGAGACTGGTATCCCCCCATTTCACATAGAGAAACTAAAGGAATACAGGTGTCATGCCCAAGATTAACTAAATCACTAGGAGAAATGGAGTCAGTACTCAAGAGTTCCTGGCTCCGAGCCCTGTGCTCAGTCTGTTAGGTCTTGCTTCCTTGACACAAATGGATGTACACTAATTACACTGCTCTACAGCCAAAATGCTTCTGAAATAAATGTAGTCAAACTTTACTAATTCTGGGTCACTGAGAACGAAAATGATGCTTAAAATTGTTGATTGGCTCTAGTTTTCAAGATGTGTTATTGGGTCAGTATATACGACTCTTGACTTGGGAATGACGGAGGATAAGTGAGTTATAAAGGGAAGGGATCTCAATTTAAACCAGAAATGACTAAAATACATCTTTGACTGGATCTATGAATAAATCTATGACTGGGTTTGGACAGTACTTGCTTTTTAGGCAAAACAATGAGTGATGCAATCTGAAGCTGGTATTGCGTCATACATGATATGAATTGCATCATGTTATTCCTAGAAGTCATGGATGATGCAATCATAATGAAGCTTACATCACTCTGCTGAACAAATTGCCCTATATCAGCTCTAGAAGTCATACAGTGTCGTGCTCTCTTATTTGTCAGTGTTTGATTTTGCAAAGGGACACACTTCTGTTTAGCTAAAGTGAGCAGAGATGCCTCGTACTTGTGTGAACAGTGCAGATAACTTCTACTATGTTTGTGGTGAAGTGACTTTTGCATCACAAAAGCGCAGTATAACCACTATGGTTAAGAAAGCCTATCACCTTTATTTTGGCTGCAAAATTGGAGATCAGGACAAGAGGTGGGCCCCACACATGCTGCAACACTTGTGCAACAAATCTTCGCCAGTGGTTGAACAGGAAAGGGAAATCTATGCCTTTTGCAATGCCAATGATTTGGAGAGAGCCAACAGATCATACCAGCAATTGTTACTTCTGCATGGTGCCTCCAGTTGGGAAAGGTGTGTCAAAGAAGAAAAAGTGGACTGTGCATTATCCAAACATTCCATCAGCTATACGTCCACTACCTCACGGAGAAGGAGTGCTGGTTCCTGATGCACCAGAATCATTCTCACTTGAGTCAGACGAGGAAGAGGATGAAACTTCTGGTCCTGAACCATCAATGTCACAGGACCCACATTTTCTCCCATCCTCCTCCTCTGAACCACACCTCATAACACAAGGTGAACTGAATGACCTTAGTCAGGGATTTGGCACTACCCAAGAGTAAGGCAGAGCTGTTGGACTCCAGACTACAGCAGTGGAATCTCCTGGCAGGTGATGTTAGGGTTTCCATGTTCTGTGATCCTGTCCCATTCTTCTTCAGGGAAGGTGATCTTGTAGCCTGCAACAACATCGATGGTGTGATGGCAGCCCTCAACATCGTTCACGATCCAGATGAGTGGAGACTGTTCATGGATTCATCGAAGACGAGTCTTAAAGCTGTTTTACTGCATAATGGCAATGTTTTGCCATCAATTCCAGTTGGTCATGCAGTCCATATGAAGGAAACCTATGACAACATGAAACAACTTTTGAGGTGCATAAACTATGACCAACATCAGTGGCAGCTTTGTGGAGATTTGAAGGTTGTTGCTCTCTTCCTTGATCTGCAGACTGGATACACAAAGTACTGCTGTTTTCTCTGCGAATGGGATAGTCGTGCAAGAGATTCCCACTACATCAAGAAAGATTGGCCACTCCGACAGTCATTGGAGCCTGGGAGGAAAAGTGTTCAGCATCCACCACTTGTTGAATCAAGGAAAATTGTGTTACCACCCTTACACATCAAGCTGGGTCTGATGAAGAACTTTGTCAAGGCCATTGACAAAACACAAGCAGCTTTCAAGTACCCTCGTGGAAAATTTCCAAGGTTAAGTGAAGCTAAGATAAAGGAAGGTGTCTTTGTTGGTCCTCAGATTTGTGAACTTTTTCGAGATGATGCATTTGACCATGCACTGCGTGGCAAGGAAAAGATGGCATGGAAAGCCTTCCAGTTAGTGGCAATAAATTTTCTCTGAAACAACATGGCAGACAACTACAGGTTGTTGGTGGAAAACCTCCTCAAGGCCTACAAAAGCCTTGGTTTCAACATGTCACTAAAGATAAATTTTTTGCACTCTCATCTAGATTTTTTTTCCACCGAACTCCGGAGCAGTGAGCGACGAGCATGGCGAGCGATTTCACCAGGACATTGCAACAATGGAGAAACGCTATCAGGGCAAATGGAGCCCATCAACGCTTGCAGACTATTGCTGGACAGTGACAAGAGATGCTCCATTTAATGAATACAAGAGACAAGCCAAGAAGCACCGAGTAGACACTGAATAGGACTAAACTATGTACATAATAGTTTTTTGCCTTTTGTTTCATAATAAATTTTATTTATACAACCCTTTTGCTGATTTTTAAAGTGTTACATAAACAGGACAGGTGAAATATCATCATGTAAAGCAACCATAAACACATGAAAAGACCTAGGTTTACAATTTATGATTAAAACTCTATCTACACAATATACATAGACATAAAATGTAAAAACTTAAATATCTTAGAAACAGTAGCCAGTTTTAATTGTCATATTTGAATTCAGCACATCAAAATACATAATAAATAGCACATTTTATCTCTGAAGCAGACGACTTCTCAAAAATTGTAGACCAGTGTTACCTCAGAGTACAGAATAGGGTCGAGATGAGATTTTCAAATAAACTGGACAGTAATTTAAATCCCAATGATCTCCATAGTGAAATAAGAAAACAACATTTAAAATGACAAATGCTCAAGGGAGACCTGAGACTGAAGTTGAATGAACCTCAAGCTAGGAGAGGTGCATGAACAGAGTTACACGAAGGCCAGAGCAGGAAGGGCAGGGAATGACCGGAATAAGGGCATGGTGCTATGATGGAGTTGTGAGAGGCAGCTTGCAGAATGGAGGAACTCTTCATTCCTCCCTTTCATGCACATTAAAAATCCACTATCTTTCTCTTAATAGAATACAAAGTAGGCAGCACTTTAATACTATGGTGACAGACACAATACACAAATCAGAGCCAGACATGCTAGTGAGAGCTTGCTCCAGAGAGAGCTGGTGGACCACTTCATGCTTGGTTCATGGACAACAGACAGCAGAGGATCCCCACTGTTATTTTACATTAATATACTGGTTGTGTTACCTGCTTAGATAAACCATATCTGCCACAAGACCTTGTTTACAGCCTTACAGTTAAGGTTGCAATGACTTAATAGTATGCTGTTGTAAAAAAAATACAAGTGCCTGAAAGCCAGAAAATTCAAAGATGAGATCACAGTTACATAAAAATTGTGGAAAGTAAATTTGGTTATACCAAAAACCTTTAGCTCTGCCCCTCATATCCTTGCCACCCCATGCCCTATCTGTGTGAGGGAGTACCATGTGTAGCCACGGCTACACTAGGAAAAGAGATATTTAAACATGTTTTAGCTAACATGCTAAAAATCTAGACAGATGATGCAGATGTAATTTTAACACGTGTTCGCTGGTTGAGGTAAACTCTAATGAGGAATGTAGGGATTACCTCAACCAGCTAACATGTTGTAACTGTTTTGATTACCATAGAATTTTGACATGTGTTAAAATACCTATTATCCTAGTGAAGACAAGGCCTATGTCAGCTATCACAGCTTGCTGACATGTTAAATCCAGGGTCCCTAAACTCAACCAGGAAGCCAAGTGACTGGGGAGATCTTAGACGCCATATGCAAAAATGTTTCCTGAGAAGTAATTGTAGTTCTTTGAGTAGAGCATCTGTATAGATACAAATTCTTAAAGATCCATACAGATCATATTGAAAGGAAAACTGAACATTACATCTGCAGTCAAGCCATGTCCACAGTACAGTTACCCTGATCACAATGCTGCAGTAGATTTTAATGTATTTGTGGCTGCTGGAAGTCCACACTGAGAATATTAAAGGGATAAAACATTCCCATTTTAATGCTTGATATGATGAAAACACTAGGTAGCAATTTAAATAGGAAGTTGGCATAGGAGTTGGAAGGTATTTGGTTTGTATATAAAGTATATATAAATAATAGTACTATTGTCATGCACCTTTCATCGAAGAAACTCAGTTCTCACTGTAACATTATATAAATATTTCCCTCTCCCCACAAAGAATCCACAAAGGCAAAAAATTAGTATGTGCTTTTTTATTATTCTTCATGTTTGAAGGCAGTCTAAGGTTTTTTAGGGAAAAAACTGTACTTGTATTTTGTACATTGGGAATCTGCATTAGCAACTTCTGTATCAAAAACACTTAAACATGGCTAATCACTTTACTACTCGCTACTAGCTACACAGAATTCCATTAGGCAGCTTTGATGCTAATGTGCTAACACTGTCACAAACAGTGGTCATTACTGTCATTACTGACAATCACTAGGTTACTTCAGCAAAAAGAACAGGAGTAATTGTGGCACCCTAGAGACTCAGGCCTGGTCTACACTACGAGTTTAGGTCGAATTTAGCAGCGTTAAATCGAATTAAGCCTGGACACGTCCACACGACGAAGCCCTTTTTTTCGACTTAAAGGGCCCTTTAAACCGGTTTCTTTACTCCACCTCCGACGCGGGGATTCGCGCTAAAATCGGCCTTTGTGGGTCGGATTTGGGGTAGTGTGGACGGAATTCGACGTTATTGGCCTCCGGGAGCTATTCCACAGTGCTTCATTGTGACCGCTCTGGACAGCACTTTCAACTCAGATGCACTGACCAGGTAGACAGGAAAAGCCCCGCAAACTTTTGAATTTCATTTCCTGTTTGCCCAGCGTGGAGAGCACAGGTGACCATGCAGAGCTCATCAGCACAGGTAACCATGATGGAGTCCCAGGATCGCAAAAGAGCTCCAGCATGGACAGAACGGAAGGTACGGGATCTGCTCGTCATATGGGGAGATGAATCAGTGCTAGCTGAACTCCGTAGCAGTAAACGAAATGGCAAAATATTAGAAAAAGTCTCAAAGGCCATGAAGGTCAGAAGCCATAACAGGGATGCACAGCAGTGCCGCGTGAAAATTAAGGAGCTAAGGCAAGTCTACCAAAAAGCCAGAGAGGCAAACGGAAGATCCAGGGCAGAGCCGCAAACATGCCGCTTCTACGTGGAGCTGCATGCCATGCTAGGGGTGCAGCCACCACTACCCCAACCGTGTGCTTTGACTCCATCAATGGAGAATTACGCAACAGGGAAGCGGGTTCGGGGTATGAGGAAGATGAGGATGATGATGAAGACAATGAAGATAGCTCACAGCAAGGAAGCGGAGAAACTGGTTTCCCCCACAGCCAGGATATGTTTATCACCCTGGACCTGGAACCAGTAACCCCAGAACTCACCCAAGGCATGTTCCCAGACTCTGAGGGCACACAAGGGACCTCTGGTGAGTGTACCTTTGTAAATATTACACATGGTTTAAAAGCAAACGTGTTTAATGATTAATGATTAATTTGCCCTGGCAATCGCAGCCAGTACATCTACTGGAAAAGTCTGTTAACGTGTATGGGGATGGAGCAGAAATCCTCCAGGGACATCTCCAGAAAGCTCTCCTTCATGTACTCCCAAAGCCTTTGCAAAAGGTTTCTGGGGAGGGCGGCCTTATCCCGTCCACCATGGTAGGACACTTTACCACGCCAGGCCAGTAGCACGTAGTCTGGAATCATTGCATAACAAAGCATGGCAGAATATGGTCCCGGTGTTTGCTGGTCTGCAGACAACATCCATTCCTTATCTCCCCTTGTTATCCTCAGGAGAGTGACATCATTCACGGTCACCTGGTTGAAATGGGGTGATTTTATTAAGGGGACATTCAGAGGTGCCCGTTCCTGCTCAGCTGAACAGAAATGTTCCCCGCTGTTAGCCACGTGGTAGGGGGGAGGGGTGAAGTGATCATCCCAGAGAATTGGGTGTGGGGGGGTAGTTGGGTTTGTGCTACATGTTAACCCGGAAACCGCAGCCCCTCCTTTCACATTGCAAACGCATTTTAAATGGCCAACCCAACAGGTGCTTGGTATGGGAAATGAGGGCGCTACTGTTTGAAACCATTTGCACATGTTAAGAAGGTTAAAAAAGCCAAAAGACTGTGGCTTACCATGGCTGCCTGCAAGCCGAAATCTGTTGCCTGGCACTGCGTGAGTGATCTCTCACACCAAACCGGCAGGCCCTCAATATAAGAGGAAAAATGCGACCTTGTAACGAAAGCACATGTGCTGTGTAATGTGAACAGCAAAATTTAACGTGAACGAGCATACCCATTGTTCTCTAAAATGTGTCTTTTTTAACTACTTCTCCCTTCTCCTCCACCAGCTGCAAATGTTTCTCCTTCACAGAGGCTAGTGAAGATTAGAAGGAGAAAACGGTGCACTCAGGATGATCTGTTCTCGGAGCTCCAGATGTCCTCCCATGCTGACAGAGCACAGCAGAATGCATGGAGGCAGTCAATGTCAGAGTGCAAAAAAGCACAACCTGAATGAGAGGAGAGGTAGCGGGCTGAATCGCAGACTGAAGAGAGCAAGTGGTGGGCTGAAGAGGATAGGTGGCGTTAGCTTGCTGACAGAAGGCAAGAGTCAATGCTCCGGCTGCTGGAGCATCAAACTGATATGCTCCAGTGTATGGTTGAGCTGCAGGAAAAGCAGCAGGAGCAGAGACCACTGCTACAGCCCCTGTGTAACCAACAGCCCTCCTCCCCAATTTCCATAGACTCCTCACCCAGACACCCAAGAACGCGGTGGGGGGGCCTCTGGCCACCCAGTCACTCCACCCCTGATGATTGCCCGAGCATCAGAAGGCTGGCCTTCAATAAGTGTTAAAGTTTTAAAGATTTAAACTGTAGCGTGTCCTTTTCCTTCCTTCCTTCCTCCCCCACCTCTCCTGGGCTACCTTGGCAGTTATCCCCCTAGTTGTGTGATGGATTAATAAAGAATGCATGAATGAAGTAACAATGACTTTATTGCCTCTGCAAGTGGTGCTCGAAGGGGGGAGGGGAGGGTGGTTAGTTTACAGGGAAGTAGAGTGAACCGGGGGGGGGAGGGGAGGGGGGAGAAGGGGTTCATCAAGGAGAAACAAACAGAAGTTTCACACCGTAGCCTGGCCAGTCACAAAACTCGTCTTCAAAGCTTCTCTGATGCGCACCGTGCCCTGCTGTACTCTTCTAACCGCCCTGGTGTCTGGCTGCGCGTAATCAGTGGTCAGGCAATTTGCCTCAACCTCCCACCCTGCCATAAATGTCTCCCCCTTACTCTCACAGATATTGTGGAGCGCACAGCAAGCAGCAACAACAATTGGAATATTGGCTTCGCTGAGGTCTATCCGAGTCAGTAAACTGCGCCAGCGCGCTTTTAAATGTCCAAATGCACATTCCACCACCATTCGGTACTTGCTCAGCCTATAGTTGAACAGGTCCTGACTACTGTCCAGGCTGCCTTTGTACGGCTTCATGAGCCATGGCATTAAGGGGTAGGCTGGGTCCCCAAGGATAACGATAGGCATTTCAACATCTCCAACGGTTATTTTCTGGTCCGGGAAGAAAGTCCAGCTTTCGAAACAGACCAGAGTGCCTGAAGACGCGAGCATCATGCACCTTTCCCGGCCATCCCACGTTGATGTTGGTGAAACGTCCCTTGTGATCCACCAGAGCTTGCAGCAGCATTGAAAAGTACCCCTTGCGGTTTATGTACTCGGTGGCTTGGTGCTCCGGTAACAAGATAGGGATATGGGTTCAGTCTATCGCCCCACCACAGTTTGGGAATCCCATTGAAGCAAAGCCATCCACTATGACCTGCACGTTTCCCAGAGTCACTACCCTTGATATCAGCAGGTCTTTGATTGCGTCGGCTACTTGGATCACAGCAGCCCCCACAGTAGATTTGCCCACTTCAAATTGATTCCCGACTGACCGGTAGTTGTCTGGCGTTGCAAGCTTCCACAGGGCTATCGCCACTCGCTTCTCAACTGTGAGGGCTGCTCTCATCCTGGTATTCTGGCGCTTCAGGGCAGGGGAAAACAAGTCACCAAGTTCCATGAAAGTGCCCTTACGCATGTGAAAGTTTTGCAGCCACTGGGAATCGTCCCACACCTGCAACACGATGCGGTCCCACCAGTCTGTGCTTGTTTCCCGGGCCCAGAATTGGCGTTCCACGCCATGAACCTGCCCCAGTAACACTATGATTTGCACGTTGCTGGGGCCTGTACTTTGTGAGAGGTCTATGTCTATGTCAATTTCCTCATCACTCTCGTTGCCGCGCTGCAATCGCCTCCTCGCCTGGTTTTGCTTTGGCATGTTCTGGCTCTGCATATACTTTAGGACAATGCGCACCAGGAAGGTTCCAGGTCAGTCAACAATCTCCTCCACTAGAGCCTTCAGAGGGGGTCGCCTCCTATATATGTCTGGTCAGAGAGATCTGACTAGCCCAGATCCATCCAAGGAACCAACTGCATCTTTGTGGCAGTATCTCTTTTTCTTATTGGACAGCTTATTGGAATTGCTGGAATCACAGATGGTGTATTCTCCATCCCAAGATTCTGACCCTAAATCAATGGAACATGTTACCTGTTCCTTTACAGGCACCTTTATAAGAGGACACAACCCCTTTCAACCCAGGACTTTACACTGCAGATCCAAGGAAGGTGTAGAAGGTACCCTAGTCATATTGAAGACACTTTTTGATCAAGACAGAGGAGAGAGGAGAACTAAAGGACTGCTAGTGGGATCTACTTACACCCTTAATCTTTGGAAGGCAGGGCTCAAGAGACATGCATGGAACCCCAACTATTTCTCAAAAAGATTCCACAGCGACTTGACCATATAAGTAACTACTTCATGGGTCATTCTCACATCTTACAGCCTAGGAAATTATCTGGACTTGATTCCCTGAACATTGCACACTTTAGTGTAGTTGATAAAAAGTTGTAACATGGTTTAAGATTTGTAGATGAGGGTAGGGTCAGGAAGAGAGGATATGTTGAAGGGTAGTTATAGATACAGAAATCCAAAATCAAGATATGCAACTTACTAAAATTATATTAGCCATTCTTCTAAATATTCTGCTTGTATGTTTTATCTCTTTGCTCATCCTTCATGCAGTATATTTTTTCCAAGACCAGACTATGCCTTTCTATATTTTGGCACAAAACCAACCATATTTTGAGTACTAGCATAAAACACACAATAAATGATCACTTTTTGCAAGATGGGAAACTTCAAATTAATCATTCTTCTAGGCTTCGCAGTGCATGACATCTTCTCCGTGCAGCCTTTTAGACAGTCACTATTCGGAGTCTTGCTCAGCAATGAGGATATCAGCCTTAAAAATAAATTCTCAACATATAAACTCACTTCTACAGGAGATAAACACTGAGTTCTTTCCTTGTCTCTTCTGTGGAGGTTTTGAGGTTGACAACTTTGGCCATTCTTTGTATCCCAACCTTTCTCAGTTACCATCAACTAACTCCAGGATTACTGACTTTCCTTCCAACAACAAGAATGCTACATGAAGAAAACAGTACTTCAGTCAGGAAATAACAGTCAAAGAAGTACTAATGTCACAAAGGTCATGAAAGAAATAAAATAATCCTTCAGACACCTTCTTACCACTAGTGCCCAGAACACAACACATACATGGTGAAAAGCAATCTGAGGTCCATGCCAGCTCCACCAGACCAATGGCAACCACCCTTCCAAGTCAATTCCATCCTAGTACTCTGGCCATAGCAACATACAGGTCCTTGCAGCTACAATGAATTCTAAACAGACATATCAATGAATAATTCTGCTCCTTCCTTCCTGAATTACCTCTCCATCCCAAAACAAAATAAGATGTACAGATAGGAATGTGTGCATTTGCACTTTCAGAACAGGTAGTAAGAAAGGACATTTCCCCCTTATGCCACCAATGTGTATGGATGAATGAAGGAAAGTCCCTTCCCAAAGCAGTGATTCAGAGTTCCTAGCCAGTATGAGGTCTCTCTCAACCCTTCAACCAAAATACCTACTGCTTCCCACTGAAGAAAATAGTCAAATCCCAAGTTCCCAGAGTCTACATGGGACAATTCTGTATTACTGAGCAGTGAAGACCTCCCGGAACATCTTGCGGAGAGCTCACATTACTTTTTAGGGTCCCCATAAACTAGAGCTCAACTAATAGATTCTCTCCTGGACTACAACAAAAACAGTAGCTCTGGACAGAATCTCCTTTCCAGGTAAAGATACTTGTCTTGTGACTTTAAAAGCTCAGGTGCAGATAAGCCACCAGTACTCTGAGCAAGTTTGGCTGAGACAATGCTTAAAACAGCAGTAGCAAGAAGTCCATCTACACAAGGGCTCCCAGTGTGGCTATCACCAGGGAAGCTGGACTACTGACTGGTGTTAGCAAGAATGGGATGTTTTTGCAAAATTTTCCTAGTGGAGACAAGATTTCTGAAGTTGTCCACACTTGGGAAAACTTGTAAGAATTTTTCTGTGCCAATACTGAAAAATATTTACAAAGCATTCTTAATGCAAATACACCCTATGACAAAAGCAAGTCACAGCAACCTCTTCCCTGACCCAGAAACCAGTTTCAAGGAAGTGAAAGACAAATGCAACTTAGCAACACAATGCAACCAGATTCCAAGCCCCATTTAAAAAGAAGATTCTCTTCATTCCACACAATCTCCTCCTTAGAGACTACGTTAGTTTTGGGTCACACTTGTATTATCTCTTTGCTCCCTGCTTTTTCAAAATTAGTCTAAAACAAACAAGTAAATCCTATTCCCAGATCCCGACAGCTTTAGGCTAGGTATCACTTAAGAATTGCCAGGTCCCTGCGTGGGTCAATTGTCCCTCATAACCCTAAAAGACCTGGCAGCTGAACGGTGCAATGCAAATGCTGCAGCAAGAGACGTGAGGATTACAGGAGATTAAGTGTTTCCGCCTGGGCTCTTGCCTTTGCGGCCAGTGAGACATTTGACAGTGAGCATGTCACAAGGGCAGCAGCCCGGGCTGATGGGGCCCGGCCCCCGCATCCGATTGGGGAGCGGGCGGCTCCCCTTCATTCAGCGCCAGCGGGGCCTGGGGCTCAGCGGCGCATCGCAGGGCAGACACCGACCAGCCGGTGCGAGCTCAGGGAAGGGCGAGAAGCGGCGGAAGCGGCTTGGCAAGCAGGGCCCGACGTGAGCCATTGCCGGGGCGCGGCGCCTATCAGCCCTCGGCACAGCTTCGCCAGGCGCTCACGGGGGCCACCTGGGCGCGGGGAGCCAGGCCCGAACGCCCCCCACACACAGGCCGCTCCCCACAGGGGGAAGGGCCCGCCGCCCCCAGCTAGTCCCGCGGGAAGGGCCCCCGACCCCGTGCCGGGCTCTGCCCGGAGCTCCAGGCCCGCCCCACTCACCCAGCTGCTCCTGCTCGTCCCTCCTGGCGCTACTGCCCCGGCTGCGCTCCGCCGCCAGGCCCCACTTCCGGTTCCCGGGCCTATCACACCCACCGGAAGTGCCCCCCCAGCCTGCTCTCTGCCACGTCCTCACTCGCGGCCAACCCCCGGCGGCCGCGACGCCCAACCTCGCAGGACCCGGATGTTGCGCAGGCGCCATGAGGCCGGCAGAGGCCGCAGGGCTTCCGGGTCCCACTCCCTGACATTGACGTCGCAGGGTTTACACGCCTGTCCGTATCCTGCCTCCTGAGGGAACGCCCATGTCAATGACGTCACGGGGGAATGGAGCCGAATGCAACCATGCTTGGGGAAGGACCCATGAGTGCTACCAGAGCTGGCTCTAGGTTTTTTACCACCCCAAGCAAAAAAATTTTTTGGCTGCCCCCACCCCAGCCCTGGCCTCTCCACCCTGTGCCACCCCACGCTGCTCCAATCCTGGGCTCTCCACCCTACCCGCACCCCCTGCTGCCCCAACCCTGGGCTCTCCTCCCCTACCCCACCTGCACCGTCTGCCACCCTAGCGCTGGGCTTCCACCCACCAGCGCTGACTCCGCCTGCTTCCCCATCATCTCCAGCCGGTCCAGGGCTGGCAGGGTCAGGGTAAGCAGCAGGCCTCCCGGGCCGTGCCTCAGCCCAAGGTCCCTCCAGACGGGGCTCCCGCCTCCAGGACCTGCCGGGACTGGGGAGGTCAGAGCCGGGGGACTGCCCCGGCAGGGGGCTGAGGAGCCAGGGCAGGACAGTCCCAGAGGGAGCGGAGCACCCCGCCCTCTATGGCCCCGCTCCTGCTGCTGCTCCTGGCCGCCCTGCCACAGTCCCTGGGTGGCTCGGGCTGCTTCGCCCAGCCCCGGCTGCGGCGCTGGGAGGCAGCCGCCCTGAGGCACCTGCAGCCCCCAGCCCGAGTGTCCCACGCTCGGAGCCCGCCCGGCCATAAGGTGTGGGTGCTGCTCCCCGATGTGAACCGCAGCGGCCGCAGGGTGCCCCTGGTGCAGGACGCGCTGCTGCTGCTAGGGCTGGCTCTAGGCTTTTGCCGCTCAAGCGCTAAAAAAAAAAATAAAAAAGTCTGGCTGGAATGCCGCCCCTGAAAATGTGCTGCCTCAAGCACCTGCTTGGTTTGCTGGTACCTGGAGCCGGCCCTGGGTGCCACAAGCTGCTCGCTCGTTGGACCACCCATGGAGTCACTTGGCCAATGAGGGTCACTCATCCGTTGGGCCACACAGCCAATGGGGTCACTCACCAAATGGGCCACATAAGCTGACTGGGGTCACCAATCACTCACCCAATGGGCCACAAGAACCACATCATTGGCCACTCATCTAACTGTCTGCAGGCCACTCATTCATTGCAACACAAGCTCAATGAGTTCACCAGCCCCAGAGCCAATGGCTTCACTTGCCCAGTGGGCCAGAAGCCTGGTGGGGTCACCACCCTCTCAGTGAATTGGCCATGAACTAACTTGGTGGGGTCACCAGCTGGTTAATAGGCCACAGGACAAGCCCAATGGAAACAAAAACAACAAGCAACAGAGGGTCCTGTGGCACCTTTAAGACTAACAGAAGAATTGGGAGCATAAGCTTTCGTGGGTAAGAACCTCACTTCTTCAGATGCAAAACAACAAGGAGTCTGGTGGCACCTTAAAGACTAACAGATTTATTTGGTTTCAGAGTAGTAGCCGTGTTAGTCTGTATCCGCAAAAAGAACAGGAGTACTTATAGCACCTTAGAGACTAACAAATTTATTAGAGCATAAGCTTTCGTGCATCCGAAGAAGTGGGCTGTAGCCCACAAAACCTCACTTCTTCAGATGCATAGCGTGAAAGTTACAGATGCAGGCATTATATACTGACACATGGAGAGCAGGGAGTTACTTCGCAAGTGGAGAACCAGTGTTGACAGGGCCAATTCAATCAGGGTGGATGTAGTCCACTCCCAATAATAGATGAGGAGGTGTCAATTCCAGGAAAGAAAAAGCTGCTTCTGTAATGAGCCAGCCACTCCCAGTCCCTATTCAAGCCCAGATTAATGGTGTTAAATTTGCAAATTAATTTTAGTTCTGCTGTTTCTCTTTGAAGTCTGTTTCTGAAGTTTTTTTGTTCAATGATAGTGACTTTTAAATCTGTAATAGAATGACCACGGAGATTGAAGTGTTCACTTACTGGCTTTTGTATGTTACCATTCCTGATGTCCAATTTGTGTCCATTTATTCTTTTGTGGAGGGACTGTCCGGTTTGGCCAATGTACATGGCAGAGGGGCATTGCTGGCATATGATGGCATATATAACATTAGTAGATGTGCAGGTGAATGAGCCCTTGATGGTGTGGCTGATGTGGTTGGGTCCTCTGATGGTGTTGCCAGAGTAGATATGGAGACAGAGTAGGCAACGAGGTTTGCTACAGGGATTGGTTCCTGGGTTGGTGTTTCTGTGGTGTGGTGTGTAGTTGCTGGTGAGTATTTGCTTCAGGTTGGGGGGTTGTCTGTAAGCGAGGACTGGCCTGCCTCCCAAGGTCTGTGAGAGTGAGGGATAATTTTCCAGGATAGGTTGTAGATCGTGGATAATGCGCTGGAGAGGTTTTAGCTGGGGGCTGTATGTGATGGCCAGTGGTGTTCTGTTATTGTCCTTGTTGGGCCTGTCCTGTAGTAGGTGATTTCTGGGTACCCGTCTTGCTCTGTCAATCTGTTTCCTCACTTCCCCAGGTGGGTATTGTAGTTTTAAGAATGCTTGATAACGATCTTGTAGGTGTTTGTCTCTGTCTGAGGGGTTGGAGCAAATTCGGTTGTATCTTAGGGCTTGGCTGTAGACAATGGATCGTGTGATGTGTCTTGGATGGAAGCTGGAGGCATGTAGGTATGTATAGCGGTCAGTAGGTTTCCGGTATAGGGTGGTGGTTATGTGACCATCACTTATTTGCACTGTAGTGTCCAGGAAGTGGATCTCTCTTGTGTGGACTGGTCCAGGCTGAGGTTGATGGTGGGGTGGAAATTGTTGAAGTCCAAGTGGAATTCTTCAAGGGCCTCATTTCCTTGGGTCCATATGATGGAGTTACCAGCCTCTTACCCTATGGGCCACACAAGTCCAAGTGGGGCCATGGTAGCCACAAGCTGCTAGCCCAATGGAGCCAAGGACAGCTGGGAGCCGCTCACCCAATGAAGTGACAGTAGCCATGATCTAGAGTGACTGTGATGGTCATGAAAACGGTCACAGCAGCCATTTTTATGGGCTCAATGATATGAAAGTTTTTGTTGCACTGCTACACAACAGTTCTTTGGTAAGGTGTAGCCCATTATATGATCACAACACAACATGGCATTGCAGCAAAACATCATTGTGCAACAAAAGAGTGTGCTGATTTTTTGGCAGTATAATGTGTCAGTGGCACATTAAAATATCACACAAAAACACACTGCCAATTTCACATCAAAATGTAATTGCATTGCAAATAAGAGTAATTACATGGCCGCATAGCTTGACATTGTTGCAGCACACAGCAACACAGTATGGCAAAATCACAGCAAAAGGTGACACAAAGTGATAGTCTTAGCAAAATCTCATCACGCTGTGATGCAATGTGAAGGTATCATGTCAAAATGCCATCATACAGAACTGTAAAATGATTACTATTTATTATATGTTGAGGCCTAACAATGTGCTCAGTACTGTCCAGAATACAGATGAGACAAGGTCCTTGCCCCAAGGATCTTGCAGAATTAAGAAGTTCCTGACAGAGGACTGAGGGAGATTTGCATGGTACTAGAGCAGGGGTAGGCAACCTATGGCACGCACGCCAAAGGCGACACATGAGCCGATTTTCAGTGGCACTCACACTGCCCGGGTCCTGGCCACCAGTCCGGGGGGGCTCTGCTTTTTAAATTAATTGTAAATGAAGCTTCTTAAACATTTTTAAAACCTTATTTACTTTACATACAACAATAGTTTAGTTATAGATTATAGACTTATAGAAAGAGACCTTCTAAAAACGTTAAAATGTATTACTGGCACGCGAAACCTTAAATGAGAGTGAATAACCGGCATACCACTTGTGAAAGGTTGCCGACCCCTGTACTAGAGAGAGATATAGATTGTATTTCTCCTTGTTTGTTTTCCCAGGCAATCTCAGACATGTCCTTCCTTTCATTCCTTCCCCATTCTTCACGTCTCTCTAATACTGCTGGCAGTTTGGGAAACCTGCACACATGCACATTTTCTGCCTTCTCCACTCCATCAGTCAATCCAAATATCAGCACTCTCCACTCCACCTGAAACCTATGACCAGAGGGAGGATTTCAGCATGTGTTAAAACAAGGATCCCATCTGCACTTGGGTCCTTATTCTGATTTATAGGTGCAAACACTTGTGGGGAGGGGAAGGAGAAACTGAGGCAACATACTGTCCTCCACACACACTTTTTAATATCCTAGTGATGTCCCTTTCAGAGCAGCCACAGGTCCCCTGCATTCTCACAGCTATGGGTAGCTGTAAAGTAAAGGAGAGGGAGAGACTGGAAAACGGCAACAGAAGGCTCTAGCAAGCAGATATGAGATTAAGAGGTAGCTATTATAAGAATGGGGGGAAAATTCCAGTTAGGAGTTGAGGGTGCTCACACCTTGCCAAATCAGACTCCATAAGTGCTTGTAACTGCACCAATGGTTCAATAATCCCTTTAGAGAAAACATCCCCATTGGGCTGCTAACCCTTGTGTGCTCAGCAATCTCTGTAGCTGAAAAACTGCCATATGGACTCTGCATATCCTGTGTTTTCAGAACTCGCCAGCCTCCCTTGTAAGCTTATTCTGGGGCTAACCAGGGGCCCACTTGATCCACCGTGGAGGTCAGAGTAGCCTCAGGGTTGTTCTTATTTATGATTGGTCTGCCCATGGCCCTCTAGGGACTCTGGGCGTAGGTCTACACTGCAATTAAAAATTCACAGCTGGCCCATGCCAGCTGACTTGGGCTCACAGGGCTCAGGCTAAGAGGCTGTTTTGTTGCAGTGTAGATGTTTGGGCTCTGCAGCCTGGGCTCTAGGACCCTGCAAGGGGGGAGGCTGAGCTCTAACACTTGCACCTCAGTTAAACAGCCCAAGTCAGCTCGCATCGGCCAGCCATGGGTGTCATATCCCCACAATGGGGGCTGCGAGGGAAGGTGTCATAGAGCCATTCTGTCAGCTCCATGCCAATCAGGACCCCCCCCCATATCCAGAGTATTCCCCAGGAGCCACAGAGAGGAGAATTAGAACCCCATCTATGTGGATAATTATATATAGTGTAGTCACAGCATTTAAGAGCAGGAGTAGTAGGAGTGGCTGGTTGTGGAGGGAATGCACAGTAAGAGGAGATCCTGCCAGGGTTCACAGATATAAGGAGAAAGCGTTTCTCCAAAAGTGATCACATTCAAATTCCCTGAGCCAGGCGCTACAACTGAGCCTGCTGTGAGGGAGTTTGATCTAGTGTCATATCTCTTCCTGTAGCTGTCATTTTAATGACTCCTGAGTGCTGTATGAACCCAGGAGTTCTTGTGGGAGTGAGAGGTAGAAATATCCATTTTAACTGAAATGCTTAAATGAAATCCCTCCAGCTTTAAGGGTGTGAGACAAAGCTCTAGAGACGGACAGGAGGTGAGCTATTTTCAGCCACACGTCGGTGAGAGATCCATGGTACATGTGGTGGGGGGGGCAGAGAGGGTGAGATTGACGTGACATGTGTGAGGGACAACTCTGGCCCCTTACCAAAAGCAGAATCAAATACCTAATCATAGGCAGCACAGCAGCTGAGAGTGCAGAAGAGCAGGGAGGGCTGAACTCATCGGTCTGAACTCTCCTCTCATGTGTCTGAGCTTGAGGGAGAAAGTGAGGAGAGGGCTTTTCGGGGGACTCCAGAGGAGGTGGATGCCATTTGTGGAGATGGAAGGGGGAGCTGCCACCCTGTAAGAGCTGGGGTTTTGCTTTGAAGAGTGGAAGAGGGAAACCAAAAGTGCTAAAGTCATGGGAGCTGAAGAGGAGGTGCTGGTCACGCTGTCTGGAGGGGCCCCCTGGGGCTTCAGGCTGCAAGGGGGCTCTGAGCAGAAAAGACCTCTTCAGGTGTCAAAGGTAGGACTGGAGGATGTTAACTGTCCAGAGCAAGGCTATGCAGTTGATCCCAGATATGATAGGAGAGTCAGGCATCTCCCACTGTCATTAAGTAATGCTCTATTAACCTAGTGGATCTGAAAGGAGATCTTGGGTGGGATGGTCTGGCAGTGCCCATGGAAGGGTGAGGTTTCTGAAATGTGTGTTACTGAGCTGGAAATAGACTGGCTTCTGGCAGGCGAGGATCTCTTTCTTCCACTGATGCCCATCATTGCTCCCATCACAAGCAGAACCTAGATAATCCAGACACTTTATAATCTGCACAGTTCTCCTCACTTGAAAGCAAAGATATAACAGCAGCAACAGTGCAGAAGTGAGAGCTCATATTACTGAGGCTTCATGGCTTGTATAATACATCCAGTGGCACATTATGAAGTGTGAAAATCATTAAAACTATTTGACAGTGGTCAAATGAAAGGAACAAAAGCCATTTTGTGATGCAGTGTTCATGCTTTTTCTTTAGCTATATTTGTTCAGTAAATTGCAGAATTCTACCATCACAATGGGTCTCACAGCCATCAGTGCAAATTACTGTGAGTCTCCTGCATTGGCAGAAGCTATATAATTGCTTTCTAAGCTGAATATGAGCAACAGCTATTAGTTCAGGTTCCAAGAAACTGAGGGTAGGAGGGGGGGAGGATAAAACAGGAATCAAGACAATCCTTGAATTGCATTCTTTCTGATCTGCAGTTCTCTTTTCAAAGTTATCACTGAGGAGTGTTGAAGTATGACAGCTAGAAAAAAAATCCTTCTGCTTTATTAATTCACAACTGCTGCCTTAGCCTTGACCCAAGGATATTTGAGAATGGCAGTGTCACCAGCAGCAAGGGCAGGAAGGTGCTATAACCAGCAGCTTCTGGTTTCTCAGGAAGCCTGTCCCTGTGGAAGAGCATTGGAGAAGGGCACGTTCTGTAGAAGTTCAGCCAAATAACATAGAATAGCTTAGCTTGGTCTCCAGCGACAGGTCTCTAAAATAGGGAAAGATGATGATCACCAAAGAGAGAACTTCTTCACAAACTCAGTGTGCTGTGGGGAAACAAAGCCAACACCCATGGGCCAAGCTATCCAGAGGTTCTGTGAGAATAGGATTTTTGGCATCCCCTAAACTATGCAGAGTCTGGAATTATTTCTGTTGCCAGTTTTGCATGGCACTTGGGAAGGGGCTATCAATGCGTCTGGGCCTGTCACATGCAGTCAGGAAGGGAGCTGTCATTGAAGTCAGGCCTGCCCAGGTTGGATAGTATGGCATTCAGATAGTGCAGTGATGAGTGTGGCACAGAAGCATAGATAGATAGATAGGAAGGAATTGTCAGTGAACTCAGAGCTGACAAAGAAAGGAGCTCTCTGAGAAAGTGGGGTGCCAAGATTAAAATAGAAAAACATTGCATTAGCATACAAGAAATATGATTAGTGTTGTGGCTCACAGCAAAGACTGTTTGGATGGGGAGGGGAAGGATAAAACAATAATAAAAGTGAACTTTGAGATGGTGCTATAGATGTAACAGATATGACTGTGCTGTAGATACAGATGCTCCTGGGTTACACAAACCCGACTTGCGGAAATCCGGAGTCACGGAAAAAGTTCATTAAGTTCCATAAGCTTTTTTTGTGTGTGCGTAATTGTTGGAGATATGTTCCCGACTTACACAAAATCTGACTTACGCAAGGCATTCCATAATGGAACACTTGCATAAGTCGGGGAGCTTCTGTACTAGGAAATGTTTGTGCAGATAAAGGGGGAGGCCTACAAAAAAGTCCAGTGTTGTGCTCATAGGGGATTTCAATGATTAGATACTGATTAGGAAAACCATTGTAGGAACCCTACAGCAGGATGCATACCCATGGAGATAGTACCAGATTGCTTCTATATACCAGCACACTTTGTAATGAAGTGGCTACCAAGCCAGAGACTAATCTGGGCCTAATAAGTGGAAATGAGCCAAGCATGATAAATGAATGGTGGTTCACAGGGACATAGGAATTGCCATACTGGGTCAGGCTGATGGTCAGTCCAGTCTTATATCCTGTTTCTTGCAGTGGCCAATGTTGGATGCTTCATAGGAAGGGTTAAAACGGCCATAGTGCATCTAATGATCAGCTTATACCCTAAGGTATGAGAATTGATAGTCCTGCTAACTATACCCTAACTATAAACAGCTGATTATTATGAACCTCTAGTCCTTTACTTGTCTGATTAAAACCTTACTTAATTACAGTATTTGTCTCATTAATATCGTGCAGCAGTAGATTCCGCACACTAATTAAACATTGCATAAGTAGCTTTCAGAGTGGTAGCCGTGTTAGTCTGTATCAGCAAAAAGAAGGAGGAGTACTTGTGGCACATTAGAGACTAACAAATGTATTTGAGCATAAGCTTTCGTGGGCTAAAACCCACTTCATCGGATGCATACAGTGGAAAATACAGTAGGAAGATATATATTCACAGAGAACATGAAAAAATGGGTGTTGCCATACTAACTATAACGAGAGTAATCAGTTAAGGTGAGCTATTATCAGCAGGAGAAAAACAACTTATGTAGTGATAATCAGGATGGCCCATTTCCAACAGCATGGGGAAATAGTTTTTACATTGTGTAATGACCCATCCACTCCCAGTCTTTATTCAAGTCTAATTTAATGGTGTCTAGTTTGCAAATTAATTCCAATTCTGCAGTTTCTCATTGGAGTCTGTTTTTGAAATTTTTGTTGGAGTATTGCGACTTTGAGGTCTGTAATCGAGTGACCAGGGAGGTTGAAATGTTCTCCGATTGGTTTTTGAATGTTATAGTTCTTGATGTCTGATATGTATCCATTTATTCTTTTGCGTAGAGACTGGCCAATGTACATGGCAGAGGGGCATTGCTGGCACATGATGGCATATATCACATTGGTAGATGTGCAGGTGAACGAGCCTCTGATAGTGTGGCTGATGTGATTAGGTCCTATGATGGTGTCCCCTGAATAGATATGTGGACAGAGTTGGCAACAGGCTTTGTTGCAAGGATAGGTTCCTGGGTTAGTGTTTTTGTTGTGTGGTGTGTGGTTGCTGGTGAGTATTATCACTACAAAAGTTTTTTTTCTCCTGCTGATAATAGCCCACCTTAATTGATTACTCTCGTTATAGTTAGTATGGCAACATCCATTTTTTCATGTCCTCTGTGTATATATATCTTCCTACTGTATTTTCCACTGCATGCATCTGATGAAGTGGGTTTTAGCCCATGAAAGCTTATGCTCAGATAAATTTGTTAGTCTCTAAGGTGCCACAAGTACTCCTCATTCTTATTGCATAAGTAGTATTTCCTTGTAGCCAGTTCCTGTTTAACTTGAGTAGCCTTTTGCTCTTGCTTTATAAGGCAAGGTAAATTGGTGTGCCTGGCTGACTTGCTCTGCACTGTTCGTTATTTTATATTATAAATGCACCATTCTCATAGTTCCTCTTAATCTTCTCCTTTGTCTAGTAAACATCCTAGTGTTTTTTAATGTCCTCTGCATATGGAAGCCCTTGATATGTTTAATCACTTTTATTGCTGTTCCCTGGCCCTTTTTTATATCTACTGTGGCTTGAGACAAGATGTAGAAAACTGAATGCAGCCTGTACCAGGTGTATTAAATGGCATTAGAATATTTTTCATAATATTCTCTGTCCCTTTCCGAATACATTATACAATCTTATTTGTTTTTTATTGTTTGTTTGTTCTACTATTGCTATACTTTGAGCCAATATTTTTGTTCAGCTGTTCTCGGTGATGCCAAGAACTTTCTTTAAAGCTGCAGGTAATTTAGAACTCATCAATGGTTACACTGTTGTAGACTCATAGAGTCATAGACTTTAAGGTCAGAAGGGACCATCATGATCGTCTAGACTGACCTCCTGCACAACGCAGGCCGCAGAATCCCACCCACCCACTCCTGTAACAAACCCCTAACCTATGCCTGAGTTATTGAAGTTCTCAAATCGTGGTTTACAGACTTCAAGGTGCAGAGAATCCTCCAGCAAGTGACCCATGCCCCACGCTGCAGAGGAAGGCGAAAAACCTCCAGGGCCTCTGCCAATCTGCCCTAGAGGAAAATTCTTTCCCGACCCCAAATATGGCGATCAGCTAAACCCTGAGCATGTGGGCAAGACTCACCGGCCAGCACCCAGGAAAGAATTCTCTGTAGTAACTCAGATCCCACCCCATCTAACATCCCATCACAGTAGGGCTACCATATGTCCGGATTTCCCCGGACATGTCTGGCTTTTCGATCTATAAATAGCCGTCTGGGGGGGGGATTTCTAAAAATCTAAAAATGTCCGGGATTTCCCCCAGGTCGGCTATTTATAGATCGAAAAGCGGCGCTGCTCGGCATCCAAAGCCCCTTCTCGGTTCCCCCCATCCCCTGCAGCCTTAGCACGCCCCCGGCCCCGCAGCTGTCTTCCCCCTCCTCCCGTCCCCTGAACGCTCTGTCCCCCTGTTCCTCCCCCTCCCCTCCTTCCCGCGAATCAGATCTTCGTGGGAAGTCTGAAAAGAAGCAGAGGCGGGGGGCAGCAGCAGGTAAGCTGGGGCAGGGGGGACGCGAGGAGGAGGGCTCCGGGGAGGCGCAACGCGGCCCAGTCCGGCCCCGGCCGCCCCAGCGGCTCCAGCCAGGCCCAGCTCGGGCCCCAGGGCGGCCGGCCCAGCCCCAGCCGAGCACCTCCGGCCCGGCCGGCCCCAGCGGCTCCAGCCTGGCCCGGCTCAGGCCCCGGTGCACTGGCCCCAGTTCCGGCCGAGCGGCGCCAGCCGAGCACCCCCGGCCCCAGTGGCTCCGGTTCCGGCCGAGTGCGCCGGCCCTGACCCCAGCGGCTCCGGCCTGGCTCGGGCCCCAGGGCGGCCGGCCCGGCCCCGGCCGAGCACCTCTGGCCTGGCCTCAAACCCCGCGACTCCAGCCAGAGCGCAGCTCGATTCCTGGGCTCTTGTTAAAGCCGGCCCTGGTTGGGGGACAGGGAGTGGGGGGTTGGATGGGTCGGGAGTTCGGGGGGGCTGTCAGGGGGGCAGGGGTGTGGAGAGGGGTTGGGACAGTCAGGGACAGGGAGCAGGGGGGGTTAGATGGGTCAGGGGTTCTGGGGGGGGCTGTCAGGGGGGCAGGGGTGTGGAGAGGGGTCGAGGCAGGCAGGGAGCAGAGGGGTTGGGATGGGTCAGGAGTTCTGGGGGTCCTGTCAGTGGGCAGGGAGCAGTTGGATAGGGCATGGGAGTCCCGGGGGTCTGTCTGGGGGCAGGGGTGTGAATATGGGGTGGGGGTGTGGATAAGGGTCGGGGCAGTCAGGGGACAGGTTAGTGGGCAGGGGTCCCAGGAGGGGGCAGTCAGGGGACAAGGAGCAGGGAAGAGTTGGAGGTTCTGAGGGGGGCAGTCAGGGGGTGGGAGGGAGTGATTGGGGCGGGGCAGGGCAGGGGCGGGGCTAGAGTGGGGCTCCTCCCCCCCGTGTCCTCTTTTTTGACTGTGCAAATATGGTAACCCTATATCACAGACCATTGGGCATATTTACCTGCTAATAATCGAAGATCAATTAATTGCCAAAATTAGGCTATCCCATCATACCATCCCCTCCATAAACTTATCAAGCTTAGTCTTGAAGCCAGATATGTCTTTTGCCCCCACTACTCCCCTTGGAAGGCTGTTCCAGAACTTCACTCCTCTGATGGTTAGAAACCTTCATCTAATTTCAAGTCTAAACTTCCTGATGGCTAGTTTATATCCATTTGTTCTTGTGTCCACATTGGTTCTGAGCTTAAATAATTCCTCTCCCTCCCTGGTATTTATCCCTCTGATATATTTATAGAGAGCAATGGTATCTCCCCTCAGCCTTCTTTTGGTTAGGCTAAATAAGCCGAGCTCTTTGAGTCTCCTTTCATAAGACAGGTTTTCCATTCCTCGGATCATCCTAGTAGTTCTTCTCTGTACCTGTTCTACTTTGAGTTCATCCTTCTTAAACATGGAAGACCAGAACTGCACACAGTATTCCAGATGAGGTCTCACCAGTGCCTTGTATAACGGTACTAACACCTCCTTATCTCTACTGGAAATACCTCGCCTAATGCATCCCAAGACCGCATTAGCTTTTTTCACGGCCATATCACATTGGCGGCTCATAGTCATCCTGTGATCAACCAATACTCCGAGGTCCTTCTCCTCCTCTGTTACTTCCAACTGATGAGTCCCCAGCTTATAACAACATGGTTTTACAAAAGATAGATCATGCTAAACCAACCTGATCTCCTTCTTTTGTTGTAAACTGTTCTTTCCAACATGCAGTCACTGAGTTTGCCTCAACTGAATAAAGAAACAGGTTAAAAATGGGATTTGAAGCTGCTTCTCCATACAGAGACCAAGTCATCTTACAAGGAGAATAGCTTGAGTAGGTGTTTTAAACCTCGTGGCTACATGAAGGGCTCAGTTGTGAGCCCCACTCCAGGCAGCACAAAGGGGGAGAGAGCAGCTGGATCCCCAGGCTGGGCCTAGCTGATGCAGAACTGGCATAGCTGGCTTCTATACCACCCCATCTTCCACAGCCTCTGGTTTAAGGGACATGCTCAGAGTGAGCTGTACTCTGGCAATCAGTCCCTGGGGGCCATAGGCGGTCTGATGTAATTTAAAGCAGCCCTGCTCTAAACTACACCAAGGGGCAAACCAGGCTGGTCTCAGGATGAGGGAGATGCACATGGCTCCCTCTACTCAACTGTGCCCAGGATCCAGTGACCCTAGTACTATCAGCAATTCTGAAACACCAGTATTAATCGGTGACTGGGCCAGCTTTAAGGTTGTCTCGTACCCTAGGTTAACTAGCAGATATCTGTGCCTAGCAGCTCACAGCCAAGCACAGAGACACTTAGTGACTATTTTGCTCCACATAGGCAATCAGCTGTAATGCCTGTATGGTAAAGCCATACGTAAGGTATGGCCCTGGCATGGAGGATGGGCAACATCACAACTCTCAGATGTGGCAGGAATGAAGAGCGAGTTAAAGGAAACATAAGAATTCAATAATGCCTGGGAAACCCACAGTAGAAAAGGGTAAATGGTTTAACACACAGCTCGGAAAGCTGCACCAAAAGTCAACCCAGTAATAAATAAGCTAACGGGGCAACAGATTTTATTAACGAGCTAGACAGGGGGATGCCCTAACACACTGTGGCACAAAAACAATGTTGCTGGCAGCATAGTAGATAGAGGCCAGAAGCTCTGGCCTCTGCATGCCCAATACATCCAGGCTGCACCATGGAAAGGGCCCAGCTGCACTTACCAGCTTTCAGAGTGCTCCTGAACTTGTTTTATGGCTTTTCAGTAGTTAGGCAGGTGCTGTGGCCACCACTCGGAAGGTATTTAGGAAGCAGTGCTTGTGGAACTCAGTTCATAGTGTATCTACAGAAAGCTCAGACAGCCATGCAGGGTGTGTGGTCGCACAGGCATCTTGAGCATGAGAGAGCTGCAAGCTAGGCACCCAGCAGGAGGGTAACACGAGGTAGGATTAGCCCTGCTGCTGAGCTTTAGGAACAGAATGGCTTTGCAGGAGACTCCTGGGAAAACTCCCATCCTCCCAGATGAGGTGAAGTGTTAGGATTGTCAGGCCCAGGGCAGAAGGTGAACTGTACACGGAGAACCAGATCCTCAGCTGGTGCAAATCTGCATAACCAATTTACATCAACTGATAGTCCGGCTCTCGATTCCCTGGGCATCACCAGTGTTCAGGATTAAGGGCAAGGAAAGAGCACGCACATGGACACATCGTCTCAAAATGGAATAAAAAGACTAAAGGGATGGCTGGACAAGCATATGCAAAATCAGAGAGAGCTTGTTCCATGCTTTTTGTGTTAGTTTTGCTGTGAAATCAGGACCAGTTCTTAAATCATATAAATGTGTATTCAGTCTCATGTTACAGCTGCTTAGTAACTCTCACTAATACACCTAGTTAGCTCCTCACAATTTGCCCTCAGGGATAATTCCACTTCCAGGTCTCTTTCTCAAACTCTTCCCTTCCCATTCCCCTCTCTGCAGAATCCATGCTGACTGTTACTTCTTAGTTTTTGCCCGCTGTGTAAGAACTGACCCAGCTTTGTGCTGAAGCTGTCTCAGATAGCTCCATCCTTTACAGCCTGTCCACTCACAGCCAGGCAGATGCTACTATCCCCTTGGAGGCCAGAAGTCCCTTTAGTGGATGGCTGTCAGCGATTGCAATGGAAGCCTCCAAAGGCTGATCTGATTTCCTCCATGCATTCATACCTAATGCTGGCAGCCAAAATGTCATGAGGCACCTGAAGGTTCCTGCCAGCTCTGTATTCCAGGAGCCATCCTGAGTACTAGAGATGGATGTTGCCTTTGCCTTATCACCCACATCTGGTAAAGAGTTTTTGATGGGTTCCTCACCACCACTGTGCTACAGATCCACACAGTGTGTGCTCCAGTCAAAGCAACCATGTCCCTTCTCAATAGGTTCTTTATTTAGGTGCTCCACTTGGGCCAATTGCACTCTGCATTTTGTTAGCCTTATGGTATACACAAGAGGACTGTGCGTTTGCAAGGTGATTTTACTACGCCTGTGTTCATCTCCTGGGATTACATCTTCACATTCTACTAGTATGATTGGTAGAGATGTTTTCTTCTCAGCCCTCATTGTCTCTCAGACTAAAAGTATTGTGGTGGTAAACCATGATCCGATCTGCTGTCTGAATTGCTGGTGGATGCCAGCTCAAAGCAATTTTGTTTGCAAGGATTTTTATTTTAAGTTTGCATTTACCTATTTGCTGCAGAATGCTTTTACTATGTGGAACCAGCACTTGGTGCCATATCTGCAGACTAGTTTTTCCTCTCATTGTCGTTCCTGGTCTTATATTAAAAACTGGGGCAACAAGCTAGTAGTTGAACAGCGAAGAGTTCTCATGGCATTTTTGGGAAGTGCAGGTATTGTCTGGGTCGCTGGACTGGCTTTGGGCACACAGGAATGATTTTAATGTGTTTGGTGTAATCCACCCTGTGCTCTTCTGCCTTTCCCTGCACTGCACCAGCTTGTGCTATTTATAACATAGGGTTACCATTCGTCCGGATTTCCCCGGACATGTCCTCCTTTTCGCGCTAAAAATAGCGTCGGGGGGGAATTTGTAAAGCACTCACAATGTCCGGGATTTCCCCCTCCCCCGGCACAGCAGAGCGAGCGGCTGGGAGGGCTGCAG